>NC_040907.2:86896501-87200873 GCF_004126475.2 Phyllostomus discolor | reverse complement strand
ACTGGCTTCTGGTCAAGATGGCAGCATAGGCAAACATGGCTTGCCTCTTTGCACAGCCACATCAAAATTACAACTAAAATATAGAACAACCATCACTCAGAAAGATCAGAAATCAAGCTGAACGGAAGTCTGACAGCTATAAAATCAAGTTAATGAAAGTCTGACAACTATGGAATTAAAGAAACCTTATCCATTCAGACTGATAGGAGGGGCATGAATGCAGAAAAGACAGATCCCACACCCACGTGGATAAAAATTCAGGAGAGATATCTTGGGAGTGAGGAGTCCCAGACCCACACCAGGCCCCCCAAGCCCAGGATTCCAGTGTCAGAAAGGTAAGTCCCCACAACTTCTGGCTGCAAAAACCAGTGGGGATTGAGTCATTGGAGGAGGCTGCTAGAACCCTAAATTGTTACTCTTGGGGAAGCCACTGTAGGGTAAGTGGAGGCAGTCTGGCTTCCTTACCCAGGTGCCTGGGTAACTAAGGGAAACAGTGTTCCCCACAGCCTTGGAGGGGCCTGATAACTAGTGTTCTTATAGCCTTGAGACTGGGTCCCATAAACTGTTCCCATAACATGAGGTGGGCTCGCATGCACAGAATTATGTTATGTTACATAATTTCTGGCATCTTGCTGGCTTTGTTCCCCTCTAGCACTTAAACAGGTAGGGACTCCCTGCTGGGGCAATGATGATGAGAGACACACAATGGGACAGGTGCCATGTTGGGTGCCACAGTGGGGAGAAAGGGCCATGACATGAGACATGCAGACAGACAGGCAGCTTGTGGCATGCGTGGCTCACCCACCCGTGAATAAAGGCATGCCAGACATCCCAAGGGCTCCATGAATATTTTCCCCTCTGTTCAAATACCATCAACCTGCCTGGCCTTGAACAATGGCAACACACTACACATGGACTGACCTACTCAGACTTGCCCCCCTCGGAGCTCCAGAACCAGGGTGGCACCTTGAAGGGCACCAGTAGCATACAGGGGAAAACTGAAGTGCCTGGTATCGGGGCGAGCAGAGGTCACTGTCTCTTTGCTGAGCCTTCTCCCCACACAGCCATGGATCTGGCAGGTTGGGTCCGTATTTGAGACACCATCAACCTGGGTAATACTGTTTGACCCATCTTAGAGATCCACAGAGGCTCTACCCCACCCAAATTACGCACCCACCCAAGCTGCTTTTCCATAAGAATGGCTAGTCTTGGCTCCTAAATCCTATGAAACAAGCAACAGTTGGCTTCAGTGACCCCTGTGCAGCTGGATTAGAGTCACAGTTTGGCTTCACCTGGGAATCTCCCAGCCAAGCACAAATAGCAGTCATCTCAGATTGCTTTCCAGCTCAGGCAGGGTACACTGAGCAAAACACAGGTGGGGACTGACCTTGGTCTGCACCACTCAGGAAATGACAGGGCCAAGGCACCCAGTGGACAGCCACAGACCATGTCAGAGTGCCATCACCCTACTGCTGCACAGCTGATCCTCCATGGAGGGCAGCAGTTGGTGGTCAGTGGTCATAGCAAATCCTTACAGCTGACTGGCCTGGGTAAATCCCTCCCACTGATCTGCCAACAGCAATCAAGGCTCAAGTACAAGAGAAGCATATACTCAGCCCACATAAAGGGCACACCTCGAGGACCCAGCTTCTGTGATAGGGGAGGCTATACCACTAGACCATACCAGACACTACATTAGGCCACACTACCAATGTACAGAGTCAAAGCAACTCTATCTAATACATAGAAACAAACACGGGGAGACTGCCAAAACAAGGAAACAAAAAAACATGGCCCAAATGAAAGAACAGATCAAAACTCCAGAAAAAGAGCTAAATAAAATAGAGATAAGCAACCTATCACATGCAGAGTTCAAAACAGTGTTTATAAGGATGCTCAAGGAACTTAGAGAAGACTTCAGCAGCATAAAAAAGACCCAGTCAGAAATAAAGGATACAGTAATTGAAATAAAGAACAATTTACATGGAAACAATAGTAGAATGGATGAAACCAAGAATCAAATCAATGATCTGGAACATAAGAATGCAAAAAATAACCAATCAGAACAACAGGAAGAAAAAAGAATCCAAAAAAAGAGGGTAGTATAAACTGCCTCTGGGACAACTTCAATCTGTCCAACATTCACATCATTGGGATGCCAGAAGAAGAAGAGGAAAAGCAAGAAATTGGAAATCTATCTGAAAAAATAGTGAAAGAAAACTTCCCTAATTTGGTGAAGGAAACAGACATACAAGTCCAGGAAGTCCAGAGAATCCAAATTATGATGGATGCAAAGAGGCACACTCTCAAGACACATCAAGACACAGCCTAAGATTTAAGATAAAAAGATAATCTTAAAAGCAGCCAGGAAAAGTAGTTAGTTACTAGATGGTTGTCAGATGGGATTGGGAAAGGAAGAATGGGTGAGAGGTGAGGGGATAAAGAAGTACAAATATGTAGTTGCAGAGGAGCCCTGTGGATGTAAAGTACAGTGTACGGAATGGAATAGCCAAAACACTTACACACATGACCCATGGACTTGAACAATGGTGGGGGGATTGCCTGAGGGAGTGGAGGATGCTAGGTGGAGAGGGGCAAAGGGGGAAAAACCAGGCAACAGTAATAGCATAATCAATAAAATATCATTAAAAAGTAAAAGTAGGAGACTTCTGGCCAAGATGAAGGCGTAGGTAGACACACTGTGCTTCCTCGCACAACCAAAATAAGGACAGCAACAATTTAGAAACAAAATAATAACCAGAACGGACAGAAGATTGAACTGTATTGAAGTCTGACAACCAAGAAGTTAAAATAGACACATTCATCCAGACCGGTAGGAAAAGTGGACTCAAGCAGCTGAGCAGAGAGGATTGAGGCACAAAAAGCTGTGGCACTGGGTGCATAAGGCATCCCAGGCATGCAAGACTGCAGCAGGTGGACCCTGTTTGAGCAGGTGGCGGCTGGTAGACCCTGGGCACAGGGTGGCAATGGGCAGACCCAGCGAGGTGGCAATTGTGAGGCAGGGCACTGCATGCAAGGCTGACTGGGCTGTCCCACATTTGTAAGCAGATAAACCAGGCAAAATTGGAGAGCAAGACAGACTGCACAGCCCAGGGTCCCAACTCAGGGAAATAGAGTCTTGGGGCACTGATTGAAAACACCTGTGGGGGTTGAGGTGCCGGGAGAGACTCCCAACCTCATAAGAGAGTTCGTTGCAGAGACCCACAGGGCCTCTGCACAGGGTGGCACAGGGCCACCAACACGGGAATTAGCACCAGGAAGGCCCAGTTTGCTTGGTGGAAGTGGTGGAAATGACTGAAATCCAGCAGAGAGTAGAGCAAATGCCATTTTTCCCTCTCAGACCCTGCCCCCACATACAGCATCACAGCACAGCAAATGGGTTGCCCTAGCCAGGTAAACAAACACCTAAGGCTCCACCCCTCATACGTAACAGGTGCATCAAGATAAAAAAAATGGCCCAAAGAAAAGAATAGATCAAAGCTCCAGAAATAATACAACTGAACAACGAAGAGATAGCGAACCTATCAGATGCACAGTTCAAAGCACTAGTGATCAGGATGCTCACAGAATTGGTTGAATTTGGTCGCAAACTAGATGAAAATATGAAAGCTACGCTAAGTGAAATCAAGGTAAATGCACAGGCAACCAATAGTGATGGGAAGGAAACTGGGACTCAAATCAATGATTAGGAGCAGAAGGAAGAAATAAACATTCAGCCAGAACAGAATGAAGAAATAAGAATTCAAAAATAAAAATGAGGAGAGGCTTAGGAACCTCCAGGACAGCTTTAAACATTCCAACATCTGAATTAGAGGGGTACCAGAAGGGGAAGAGGAAGAATAGCAAGTGGAAAAGTTATGTGAACAAATAATAAAGGAGAGCTTCCCCAATCTGGCAAAGGAAATAGATTTCCAGGAAGTCCAGGAAGCTCAGAGAGTCCCAAACAAGTTGGACCCAAGGAAACACACACCAAGGCACATCATAATTACATTACCCAAGATTGAAGATAAGGAGAGAATCTTAGAAGCAGCAAGAGAAATGGAGGCAGTTATCTACAAAGGAGTTCCCATAAGAATATCAGCTGATTTCTCAAAAGAGACCTTGCAGGCAAGAAGGGGCTGGAAAGAAGTATTTGAAGTCATGAAAGGCAAGGACCTACATCCAAGATTGCTCTATTCAGCAAAGCTTTCATTTAGAAATGGAAGGGCAGATAAAGTGCTTCTCAGATAAGGTCAAGTTAAAGGAGTTCATCATCACCAAGCCCTTATTATATGAAATGTTAAAGGAACTTATCTAAGAAAAAGAAGATAAAATGCATGTACAGTAAAATGAGAGCAAACTCACAATTATTAACCACACCTAAAACAAAAACAAAAACAAATTAAGCAAAGAACTAGAACAGGAACAGAACCACAGAAATGGAGATCACATGGAGGGTTAGCAACAGGGGAGTGGGAGGAGGAGAGATGGGGAAAAGGTACAGAGAATAAGTAGCATAGACGGTAGGTAGAAAATAGACAGGGGGAGGGCAAGAATAGTATGGGATATATAGAAGCTAAAGAACTTATATGTATGGACATGAACTAAAGGGGGGGGATGTGAGTGGGAGAGGGTGTGCAGGGTGGAGGGGAGTGAAGAGGGGAAAATGGGACAACTGTAATAGCATAATCAATAAACTATATTTAAAAAACAATGGGAAAATTCATGGACACAGAAAAATTATAGGTTACTAGGGCTGGAGAGAGAATGGGGAGTTACTGCTTAAGGAATCACAGTTCTCTGTTAAAGGTGATGAATATATTTTGGAAATAGTGGTAATGGTGGCACAACATTGTGAATGTTTAAGTGTGGTTAAAATGGCTTATTTCATATAACATATATTTTACCATGTAAAAATAAAGTTTCAAAGGGGCTAAACATTTACACAGTTTGAAGGAAATTTCTATGTTCCTCACTAAAATAAAATCTTTGTTTTTTTTTAAAGATTTTATTTATTTATTTAGAGAGAGAGGAAGGGAGGGAGAAAGAGAGGGAGAGAAACATCAATGTGTGGTGGCCTCTCACATGGCCTATACTGGGGACCTGCTCTGCAACCCAGGCATGTGCCCTGACTGGGAATCAAACTGGAGACCCTTTGGTTCACAGCCCAAGCTCAATCCACTGAGATATACCAGCCAGGGCAAAATCTTTGTTCTTATTACCAAATCCACCTCCAAAAACAATCATTATCTACTGATTGCTCCATTTTGCAGCCAATTATCTCAGTGGGCCTCAACTTTTCCCCCCATAAAATGAAAGAACAGCATTGATAGAGCACTTCAAGTTCCTTATAGCTTTTAATAATCTAGGATTTGGCTCAGTTTAGAATAGTTACCTAAGATTCCACCCTAAATAAACTGTAAATGAAATACAAACCACGACAAAATAATTTTAATATTTAACAGCATAACAAGAGATATCAACCTACTGCTCTCTCCTCTGGCCCCCTGGTTCTGCTGGACCCTTCAGATGTGCAGGAGGGACATTCAACTTCGCACCCTCTGCTTGGACAGGAATGTCCACTGGGGATGGTCTTTGCTATACCTGTTTCAGGTCTCTGTTCAAATGCCACAGTCTCCACGAGGCCTCCTCCAGCATCCACTTTACCACAGTAAACCTCTCACCCATCTAATGCTGCCAATTCCCTCACTCGGCCCTGCCTTCATCAAAGAATATCATCTTCTAAGATAATACAGGTTTCCATATTTATTTTATTATTTATTGTCAGACTCTGCTGCTAGCCTATCATTCATGAGGTTAGGATCTTTGGTGGTTTTCATCACTTGTATATCTCAAAAGGCTAAAGCAGTGTCTGGCATATAAGCAAATGCTCAGATACAGTATTTTTGAGAAAATGAGTGAATGGTATGAAAGGCAAGGTTTACAGATTTTTCCATTTTTTAATTTACTTGCTTTATTTAAATGAGTAGTATTAAGAAGAATTTCATACCTAAAATGAAGTTTTGAATATGGATAGTGACTCTTTAATTTTATATGTGTGAGAGACCTTTTCTCTCACATTATGAGGAGACACTTTAACTGGTGCTGTTAGAGATGGAAATTCTGAAAAGACACCTCAGAAAGGAGAGAACTGGAACACAACAAAGGAACAACAGGAAAGAATGATTACTCTACTCATTCTCTACCTTCATCACTGTTCACTGAGCTTATTCTGTACAGGACAACAGCAGGTACAGGGTCATGACCTCCTTGAGACCTAGGATCTTACTGTTTCTGCTTCCATATTCCCTCTATTTTATTTTCTTTCCCAGTAACTGAACTCTTGAACTGTAAACAGCCTTCTACATCCTGAGGTTTCCCCTCATAGGTTGTTTTGTAGCAAAGCCAGGGTCAAATTAGAACTATTAAAGCTTTATTACATATAAATTTTTAAAAAATTATATTAAGCAAGTTTTTCCTTCCTTGTTAGTAGGGGCTGATTTCTAGGAATTCTTTAATTTAATGAACTGACACTTTCCGAAAATAATTGCTACAAGTAGTGAAACAACCAAGCATTTAACATTCACGTATTATAGAACTTTACTAATTACAAGGCATTTTGTCTATATTATCTAGAGTTTGATTCTCACAATGATCTTACGGGGAATCTCAGACTGGTATTTTTATCTGTTTAAAAAATGAACACCATTTAGGCAAGATCACACAGATACTGGGGTTCAAGTCTATGTTTTTCTTTTTCATTGCAAGCATATATCCAGGAAATGCTCCCCCAGATTCAGGTTCAAACACTAATTTAGAGGGGGCTACATTCAAAGTATTTTATAACATTACAAAGTTTCACTTATGTCTGTTAGCTTTCTATTTTGTAATTGCCAATTGCCTGATCAACTTTATCATTGGTCTATGAAAGCCAGAAAAATGGCTTGCATAAGCAGGTAGTCAAATATGTCAGCAGACTTTTCTGAATGTGGGGTTTTATCGCTCCAAATACGCCTCTCAAACTGGAGTTGATACAGAGTGAACTGATGGGGCTTGTCTCTAGCAGTGGTATTGAACGAAAGCTTCTTATTTCCCTTGATCATTAGTTATGATGACAGCCACACAGGAAGGAAAGCCCTACAGTACCCCAGTGCAACAGTACACATCCAGACACAAACCAAGAAAGGCCAGCACGCATACACAAATTGTGATTTCTTCTCTGTTCGCCACTGACTCAGTCCTTGATCCCTTGCATTCCAGCTACAATTCTTGAACAGTTTCCTGAGAGACCTGCCACTAAATGATTGACTTTTCAAGCTGTGCCCAAAGATCGATCTCTCCTGCCTGAAAAATTTCTATTGTTGTATGTAATCTTGGCCCCACACATTTCTGTCAATAAGTCCTTCACATGATCCAAAGGCGGACCTTTCTTAAAGGAATCTCTCCTTGATAGAACAGACCGTGGATTACCGTATTTTTCAGACCATAAGACACACCTAGGTTTTAGAGGAGGAAAATAGGAAAAAAAATTTGAAGCAAAAAATGTGGTAAAATATTTAACAACATAAATAACAATATTTCACCAATGTAAATATAAACAGAACTCAACAGCAGCATTAACAATGATACTCCTCCCAAATTTGGGGGCAGGAGGAAATAAGTGCATCTTATAGTCTGAAAAATACGGTAGATTCTACAAATCATGAAAACAGTGGTGCTTAACACAGCCTGATTCTAGTCAACTTAAACAACCACCACAATCTCTTTAACACCTATCTTAAAAACCTTACCTTGGACCACCCCCTTTTCTTCTTGAGTCCTACATTTCAGTTTTCTGCAGTTTAGTAAGGACACAGCAGTCTCTGGTGCACACATTAATCAACAGTACATAAAGCAATTCCCAATGGTCCTGTCCACTGAGACTCTTATAGATGTCTCCAGTTTCCCTTAGGGATCTATGTCCTCAGAATTTGCATCCCTCTGCTTCTTGAGCTTTAATCTAGGTGTTGTGGACAGTGTTGGTTGCCTGTGCAGCAGTCATTCTGCCCTATTTGCAGTTTGGATAGCAGTGTGCCTATTCCAAGTGGAGGGGTCCATCCCCATTTTCTAATGACTGGTCTATGGGAAGGCATGGCCAATGAGATGCAAGAGGAAAATCTTCTAGGATGCTCAAGGGTGAGAGTTTCCTCTCAGATAAGGACACTTGGGAACTCTCTCCATCTTCCTTTGTGCATTAAATACTATCACACAAGAATATAATGCCTGGAGCTGTAGCAGCCAACATGTGACCAGGAAGTAACAAGCTGGCAGAAGAAAGCTAATGTGTGAAGGAGAGAGGGGGAGAGTTTAAATAGCCTGCCCTGCAACCTATACATTAGGATTTCTTCTTTTTTTAAATGAACCAAAAAAGTCTGTGCAACTCAAACCACTGCTATCTATGGCTTCTGCTTTCACTGCCACGTTTATAAATCCTGATATACTACAGAATAGGGAAAATATATAGTTCCAATTTAATGCATTAAAATTACTCTTATCTCCCTGGTCTTCTTAAAGCCTTCTCTCAGGACTCCAAACAAATGACACATATAAGCTTTTATGTGGGTCTCAAGTAGCCTTCTCTCCGGTCTAACAATCACGTATGATTGGGAGACGTGTATACTGAGGGTCTATGTCCTGATGGCACCAGACCTGGAAATTAGGATCTTACTAAGATTATGAACACCCTAAAATAACCATGAAAGTGGGTCAAGAATCATATGGGAAATTCCAGAAAAACTAAATCAAAGGATGCTATAGAGATTCATCCCAAAAGCATAGAAAGAAGCATATTAAAAGGTACTACAGACAGACAAGTGTGACTTCAACTCTTATCAGAGGAAGAAAATGACGCTGAAAAGACAGCCATATAACACACTTCAATTATTTCTTCAATAGGTCGAACAAATAGAAAGTTCAGTCATCAGATCTCCATGCAATAATGTAGATGTCTCCACATGCAGAGGTAATATTATGTCTGATAGAAATTAACACAGCTAGGCCTAGAAGTAAACTTCCTTAAGGAAGGCAACTAATGAGCATATGTCTCAGGCCACATGCACAAGAAATCAATGATGTCAACAAGTTAGAGGCATATGATGGTCACCGCAGGTCCCCAATCAACACTCAGAGTACAGGAACTCTAAACATCCAATGGAAACCACCCTACAGGAGAGAACAGCAGCACCCAGTGTCAGTATCTTGATCTCATAGGTTGAGAATTAGTAATGCTGGTTTTGGATTCACTCTTATAAGCTCCAAAAGGCTCACTTTACCTGAGCACACCAAAAGGTACAATCTACAGAAAAGAACACTCCATAACAAACATAGTATCTTATGTATGCATAACACAGTTATAAAATTCATGAAGTTTCATATCAATGACAGCTTAGGGTGGGGGCAAATTCGGGGATGGTGGGGTTGAGCAAAAAAAAGGACTTATGAACATGGACAACAGTTTGGTGATCGCTAAGGGGAGGGAGATATAAGAGGACTAAATGGCAATGGGAAAAAAAACCAAAAAGGATTAAATAAAAAAGATTAAAAGAATAAATCACTATTATAAGGATGAAAACTAAACCCTGTTTAGTTTTGTGGAACAGAAAGAAAAAAAAAGACAAGGCTCCATGATGCCATCCTTGAGTGGCTGTACTGAACATGGAAATGCCCACCTGGAGAATCCTTGTTACAGAAATGAAATGTCTATTATTCAGGCCACTCTTAATAAGATTTTCTATAGCTTGCAGTCAAAGTTTTTCTGGACAGCTATATAATCTTGGAAAAATTAGTTAAACTCTCTAAACTTTGGTTTTGTCATTTACAAAATGGAACTAATAATAATGATCTGACAGAATTGATGTGAGGATTAAATGAGATAATATTTTCTTATTCATGGGGAGTTGATAATTGTTTCTTCCAGCTCCTTCCTTCATCTAGTATTACTTATTTGGAAGAGTATACTGAATGGTTTTGCACAAATATAAGCCACAATGACTATCAGTTGAGTGAATTAAATGATTACCAGAATAAAGTAGTCAAGGGACCTTGCAAGATAAACTACTATAGTGGTTTTCCATGGAATTTTTATTAGCTGAGTAGACAGTGGAGAAGGAAGTTAACTGATAATCAAGGTACAGCTAGGAGAGAAAAGCTTTTGGAAAGTAGCTCTGGGCAGTAAACTAAGTCTTCCAAGGTGGCAGTATGTTCAAAAATAGCCACAAAGTCTAACCTTACCATTAATTCTTTCTTTACTTCTTACATTTAACTTGCCCATATGCCTGTGTGTTTTGGCCAATAAGAATAATAGCAAATATGATGCAAGCAGAAGTTTGAAAACTTTGTACTTTGGAACTTGTCCTCCTAGTGCAATTAGATCCCTACAGCCACAATGAACATGAGTCTGTGCAAGCTTTTTCATGACAGAAAACCAGTCTCCTAGCTGACAGGCAGTCAACACCAGACAAGTGCTTGCCAGCTGACCACAAATGCATTAATAAATCCTGCTGAGAACAGAAAAACTTTTTTCCAAAGCTCAAAGTGCCAACCAATATTGAGCTAAATGAATATTTGTCTTAAATCGAGTTTTGCAGTGGTGTGTTATGCAGCCAGAAATTTCTGACATGAGGGTTGTCTTGGGAACTCCTGGTATGGGGTAGATGGGTGCCACTTGCTCATGTCACTTTTTCATCATCTGAGTTCTAGAACCTGACCTAATCATGAAGAAACATTAGACAATGTCAAACTGAGGAACATTGTGTAAAGTAGTTGGTCAGGATTCTACAAAATGTCAATGTCTTACAAGAGCAAAAAAGGCTAAAGAGTTGCTTCAGATGAAAGGAAATGAAAGAGACATGGTGTCTAAATGCAATATGTAATCTCAACTGGATCCTATACTGGAGGGGAAAAATGATACAAGGGCATTACTGGGACAATGTGCAGCATTTAAATATTAACTACAGATTAGATACAAGTATTAATCCTCCTCTCCATATATAAGTCTGTCCCCATTTTCCTTGTTAGTTCAGTTTGTTCATTAGATTCTACATATGAGTGAAATCATATGGCATTTGTCTTTCTCTGGCTGGCTTATTTCACTTAGTATAATGTTCTCCACGTCCATCCATATTGTTGCGAAGAGTAAAATGAGCAAAGGATCTGAACAAAAACTTCTCCAAAGAGGACATACAAATGGCCAACAGACATATGAAAAGATGCTCAATGTCACTAACCATCAGAGAAATGCAAATTAAAACAACAATGAGATACCATCTCACATCTGTCAGAATGGCTATCATTAATAAATCAAAATACAGTAAGTGCTGGTGAGGATGTGAAGAAGGGGGAACTCTTTTGGTGGGAATGTAGATTGGTTCAGACAATGTGGAAAACAGTATGGAAATACCTCAAAAAATTAAAAATGGATCTGCCTTTTCACCCAGTAATCCCACTTCTGGGAATATACCCAAAGGAACCAAAAAAAAAGAAAAACTAATTTGAAAGAACATAAGCACTTCTTTGTTCATTGCAGTGTTATTTATAATCACCAAGATGTGGAAGCAGCCCAAATGTCCATCAATAGATGTGTGGATAAGATAACTGTGGCACAATGGAATACTACTCGGCTATAAAAAAGAAGAAAATATAGTGATTTCATAACTGCAAAAGGACTTGTCCACCTTTAGTCATTATATTCCAGGCAAGAGGAAGGAAGGAGTGGTTCTAGTGAGCATACTTTCATGTTGCCTTTACAGGGAAACAAAAACTATCCCAAAAACCTTAAACTTCACCTTATGTTTTTGCCCAGAACTATGTTGCCTGACTGCTCCCACTTGCAAGGAAAAGGACTGCCTGCTGTGTGGGTTTCTCAACTGTAGAGTGTTACATGTCAAAACAAAACAAAACAAAACAAAAAAACCCCAACAACAACAAAAAGAAAAAAAAATAGGGCTGGGAATTTCACTGGTTTAGTCTAACAACAACTAATAAGTACCAGATTTAAAACAGGAACGACATGTAGCTTCATAGTTCATGTTCTCAAGGCAAATGTCCTATAAATACATAATGTGACAGGTCCTGTGAGTGACAGAAACTAGGTCCTACAGAACCACAGAGAAAGGGAGGCCACTTTTAGGTAGACCTAAAGAGAATGTTTTAGATGAGTCAGGTGAATATGGTCTACATGACATGTACGGTTTAAAAAGGTAAAGATCTTCCAATAGGGGGAAAAGTAAAAGCAAACACATGGAGGCAGACAAATAAAATGAAGTTATGTTGACCAAACTGACAATACTACAGGGTAATTCAGATCTTTTGAAAATATAAAAGGAATAGTCATGCCTTCCTTACCATTATTAAGAGTTGAAAGCTAAATATATATATACTTGAATATAATGAGACAAGAAGTCACATTCCACCTCTTATATCTCCCTTTGACTAGCCCCTCAAAAACAGTATTTCTATCTTCCTTTTACCTCACATTTCAATATAATATCCTAGACCTCAAGAAAATTAAGTACTATTATGCAATACATTGAAAATAAAAGTTCTCATTCAGCAAAAGTTAGCTTTGCTGACAGTTTACTAGCTTTGAACACTTTCCATTTTTGAACTAGAAATTGCTTTTGTTTGATTATTTATTACATTTTATTTGTTTTTAATTGCTTAAATTGCATACAAAGTTTCAGTAGCAATATATTCCCCAAATTTGCAGGTGAGGCTTTAAAAAAAATGAAATCTTATTTTAAGTTCATTAAAGATGGCCATGATTTCAATAATCACTTTTAACTAAATGTGGATTCTTCATACACCCATTTTCATTAAGGTTAGTTATGCCCACAATAGGTATGTAAGGAAGCTGTCAAATGCTGTACAGAGTTGTTAGTGCTGGAATATGTTTTACAGTATTTACATCAAATGTATCTAAGTTTCCTTATTAACAAGAATTGTCAAAACAGGGCCACAGGCCAAAAATTAACTAGAATTGAGAAGTCTTTCAGGAGGAAAGGAGCAGAAATGGAAAGAGGGCCAGTAAATTCTCTGAGTCAAAATGAGAGGAGCACTGGGGCCTGAGCAGACATGCCTTTAGATGACAGGGTCAACACAGTCCCTCTGACAGAGACCACTGCCCCTCTGCTTCCACACAGCATGAAACTCAGACTTGCAGGGTCAGCTCCAATTCGAGTGAGGCCCTTGGGCCAGCAGCCCCTGGCTGCCAGAGGGAAAGCACCACAGCTATAGGGCTTGACTAAATAAGCACCTGAAAAGAATGTTTTCTTCCTTTCTGAGTGTGGACACCATCAAAAATCACTGATGTAACTTTTAAACATGTTAACCCATGGCTAAAATTCCCAAAGTATTATATTAAGTTAGATAAACTTATTTGTTTCTTTCTGTTACGAAACTTGCCACCTTGTAGCCTGAAAACGTGGTCTTTCATAACTCATTAGGAAAATTGTTTTCCAAAATAAAAGTTAATAGTGCTGTATTTCTTGTCTAAAATTTTTTTAACCTTGAAAGGTTAAAAATTTTTTTAACCTTTTAACCTTAAACTTAATTTAGAGTAAGTAATGCCACTGTCACTTAAATATATGAATAATAAAAGAAATGTCAGCTGGTCTAATGCCTTAATTCCCAAGTAATGACAATTAATGAAACACTCTCTACTAGTGGGAGTTGTGTTAACCAGTAGATAAAGGAGCCAGTGAGCCTTTTAAGATTTACTCATAACCAAATTGCATTTCCCTTCATCCTTACCCAAAATATAACTAAAAGATGACATTTAAGACAAATAAAAAATCAAACTGCATCCTACTTCTAAAAGAGAAGCAGCTACTTTTTACATCACTGAGAGCAGACAGACTCCAAATTTAAGGTTTTGTGCTGTATCTGTCGACCTGGAACACCAATCTCACTGGTCAATACACCAAATGTGGATAATATTATCACTGAGTATTGTTGGACAGATAGCAATTGGCTTGTTTCACTGCTGTGGAAACATTTTTTGAGTTTTCCAAAAAGAAGACAAATCAATAGGAATACCTTGTAAAGACTTCTCTTTTCCTCCTTGGTTTGCTCCAATAGTCTAAAATTTGTGGTCTTTACTGTTTTAGACCATCTACTTTAGCAACTACATATACCAAGAGAAACGGCATCCTTTAGTGTTAGTCCAGATATACAATTCAGTGGCCTATATAACCTCTTGGCTGAAGCCAAGTAAATCATTAAGATAGTAAAAAAAAAAAGCAAAAGTTAAATAGCTTGATCTAATCTATTCCTACATATTTGAAGGACAAATTAAGTAAAACTTTCCTGGCAGGACTTAGCCCACTAACAGAGTTATCTGCTATTAGAGGGCACAGCCCTCATGAAGCCAGAGTCTTCAGGGGTTTATCAGAAGCGTGGCGTCTGTGTTCATGGCATAATTCTTCAGAGCCTGAACCTCTCTGTTGTGTGCAGCTACTCATAACAAAACCTGAAAAAGCATGGATTATAGTCCTAAACCCACTGTTTGCTCACTCTGTAAGGAAATGTATACATGGCCGATAACATTACAAAATATCACCTACTGGTGATATTTCCCACCGTGAGAAAGCCAGGGGTGTAAATAGTTCAATTGTAACAACAATAAGCTTTTAATACAATGGCATGAAAAATACACTGGATGGATATTTTTTCTATAAACATATGACATATACCAATCCAGAAGTTTATAGTGCTAATAAAATGAAATAAAGTCAAAACAACCACTAGCAGGCCCATCCATCTGAAACCCAAGAAGTCAAAAGCAAGTCTGCCAGATGTCCTTCGACAGGTGAATGGCTGAATGAATTATGGGACATCCATACCATGAGAATACTAGCCCTAGCAACACAAAGGAATGGACTACTGATAGATGCAACAATCGGAATGAATCTACGGTGTATTAAGCTCAGTGAAAAACACCAATTTCAAAATGTTATATACTGTATGATTCCCTTTCTATAACATGTTGAAATTCCAAAATTTTAGGAATGGAGAACAGATTAAAGATTACTAGGAGTTAGGGACACACAGGGGTGAATACAGTTGTAAAACGACAGCATGAAGGACTGTTGTAGTGTTGAACTATTTTATGTCTTGACTTTGGTGGTGAATACATAATAAAATTGTATAGAACTAAATGAATTAGAGTAAAACTGGGGAATCTGCATAAGATCAATGGACTGTGTCAATGTCAATAACCTGGTGTGACATGGCACTGGTTTGGCAAAATGGCACTGTTGGGGATGCAGGATAAAGTACACACAAGACCTCTCTGTTCCTATAGCTGCATCTGAATCTAAAATTAGCCCAAAAAATTTCAATTCAAAACAAAAAAGCAACTGTAGCTCTACACATTTGTGAAGGGCCAAATCCTGTTCTCCACGTGGTAGGGTGGTAAAACCCTTCCTAACAAGATTGGCTAGACTTCTTAAAGTCAACAGATGGAGATCCTCCCCAGAACCCAGGACACTCACCCCACAGGGCACACGAGTGCACTAGTCTTTAACTTCTTTGCCATTTCAGTCTTTATCCAGTCTTCCCCTTCCCATTCAACCTATGTGGGTTACATTCAACTCATACTTCTATACCAAAACACATTAATGAATAGGCACTTTTTAATTTGATAAATAGTATTACTGGATCCCCAAATGAAGATATTTTCATGCCCTTTCTCCCCAATGTAAATCTGAGCTCTCTTGGGGAATGTGCTCTTGACTCACTTCTTTCCTTTTTCTAAACATTTCAGAACTTGACAGAAAAGGGGGGACAGGCAGGCAACAGACCCACTTTTGGGTCAGGGCAGTTTCTATGTACAGCGAGTTCTCTTGTGGGGTGGGGGGAGGGTTCTGCTTGGTGAGAAGAATGTAGAAGCTGAGTAGAGATAGATCTCTCAGTAAGCAGAAACCGGGTGTTCCTTTTCTAGAAATTCCCCAGGAGAATGTGCATGCAGAAGATGAAGAAGCCCTGGCTCTTGTTTATTCCACAAAGGCCTGTTCATTGGCCCTGCTCAGGGGCTCCCCACACGCGATCCTGAAATACCTCCTGCTCTTTGGTAGTGCACTGAGATCTCATGCTAGTGTCAGAAAGCTGCTGCTGACTGACAGGGGCTTGTTTTCTTCCTCAGGGGAAAACTGGGCTCTAAATAAGTTGCAGCCTTTTCCTATGCAGTTAGCTTAACCACCCTCTATTAATCTAAAGAACGGACAGGTTGAGAGCACTGACTCTGATTCAGACTATCCTAGCAGGGTAACCTTCAGCAAGTTATTGAACCTCTCTCTGACTTAACTTCCCTAGTATAAAGGGAGGACTATTAATAGTACCTACCTCATGGAGCCACTGTGAGGCTTAAATAAGTTGTTACAGGTAAAGGGCTCAGAAGAGGGCCTTGAACAAAGTAAAGGCTCCACAAAAGCTTATAACAACCATTATACAGTTCTAGGGAGATACAGACAGAAGGGAGAAATGAATATGCTTCAGTTTGAACTTGTGATTTGCCACTGAAGATTTTCTGTGAACAAATAGTTTATATATTAATAAATCATTGCATGTTTGCATAGGTATCATTATTACTTCAATAGAAGTGAGTGTGAAATAGGATATTTCCCTCCTGGTCAAGATGGTAGTATAAGTGAACATGGTTTTCACCACCTTATACAACATCAAAATTACAACTAAACTATAGAAAAAGTGGCTGCAGAGGTCCCCCAGAGGAGCAAGGGGTCCCAGCCCCACATCAGGCCCCCCAGCCCAGGGTTCCAGTGCCAAAGACTGAAGTTCCTATAACTTCTGCCTGTAAAAACCAGCAGGAATTGAGGGTGAAGGAGATAGAAACTTCTGGGGATTCTAAGCAGTTATTCTTAAAGGGCCCATACACAGACTTCCCAGACTCACTCTGAGCCCCAGCATGGGGGAACAGCTTGAAAGGCACCAGAAACATATGAGGGGAGGACCTGAATTGTCTGGCATCGGGGAGAAGGCTGGGGGGCAGCTTTCTCTCATTGTTCCTTTATTGAGCCTTCTCTTCACAGAACCATCAGGTGAGCACCATATCTGAGACTCCACTGACTCTGTAGGGTACCCCTACAGAGAGTACCCCTACAGGGGTACTGTTTACCCCACCCTAGTGATTACCCAAGATCCCATACTACCCAACTTTCAGGCCCAACCAACCTGTTTCTAGTGGCTTTTCCATACAAATGGCCTGGCTTGGTTTATGCTCAGATTTTCCTAAATGCTCTCAAGTAAGCAGTTTCTGGCCTCAGTGAGTTCCATACCTCTTGCTGAGTGGCCCAAGGCCTGGCACTAGCAGCAGCTTGGCCTTCTTTGGGCACCTCCAAACCTAGCATAAGTAGCAGCCACCAGCAGATCACTTTGTAGCTCATGCAAGGGGTCCTCAGACAGAACATAGGCAGTGGCTGATCTTGATCTACAACCTCCCCAGAGGCCCCAGAGACAGCATATCCAGTGGGCAGCTTCAGACTACATTGGGGCACTACCACCCAACCACCTCCATAAGTGATGCACCTAAGAGGTGGACTCAGCATGCAACAGAGCCTCGATAAAGTAAGTCCTACCCTGTGGAGTGAGCCCCTGCACAGCTGATGCTCCACCGTATTCAGAGGTTGGTGATCAGTGGTCACAGCCAGTCCTTGCAGCTGATTGGCCTGTGTAAATCCCACCCACTGATGTGCCAACAGCAATCAAGGCTCAACTACAAGACAGAAGGTATATTTCAGTCCACACAGAGGGCACATCTCGAGTACCCAGCTTGGGTGACAGGGGAGGCTGTGCCACTGGACCCTACAGAGCACCTACTATACTAGGACATTCTACCAAGCTTGGGAGATGTAGCAGCTCTACCTAATACATAGAAACAAGCACAGGGAGGCTGCCAAAATGAGGAGACAAAGAAACATGGCCCAAATGAAAGAACAGAACAAAACTCCAGAAAAGAACTTAACAAAATGGAGACAAACAATCTACTAAATACAGAGTTCAAAACACTGGTTAAAAGGATACTCAATGAACTTAGAACTTCGACAACATAAAAAGAGCCAGTCGGAAATGAAAGATATACTAATTGAAATAAGAATAACTTAGAGAATCAACAGTAGAGTGGATGAAGCTGAGAATCAAATCAGCAATATGCAATATAAGGAAACAAAAAACACCCAATCAGAACAATAGTAAGAGCCCTAGCTGGTGTGGCTCAGTGGACTGAGTGCTGGCCTATGAATCAAAGGGTTGCCAATTCCCAGGCAGGGCACATGCCTGGGTTGTGGACCAGGTCCCCAGTTGGGGGCATACAAGTGACAAACCACCCATTGATGTTTCTCTCCCTCTCTTTCTCCCTTACTTCCCCTCTGTCTGAAAATAAACAAATAAAATAAAAGAATCCTAAAAAAATGAGGACCGTGTAAGGAGCCTCTGAAACAACTTCAAGCATGCCAACTTTTGCATCATGGGGTCACCCAAACAAGGAGAAAAACGCAAGGAACTGAAAACCTATTTGAAAAAAATGACAGAAAACTTCCCTAAGTTGGTGAAGGAAAAAGACATGTAAGTCTAAGAATCACAGAGAGTCCCAAAAAAGAGGCCCACACCAAGACACATCATAATTAAAATGCCACCAGTTAAAGACAAAGATAGAATCTCAAAAGCAGCAAGAGAAAAGCAGTTAGTTTCCTAAGGGAGCTCCCATAAGACTGTTAGCTAATTTCTCAAAAGAAACTTTGCGAGCCAGAAGGGATTGGCAGGAAATATTAGAAATGATGAAAAGCAGGGCCAAGATTACTGTACCCAGCGAAGTTGTCATTTAGAATCAAAGGACAGAGAAAGAGTTTCCCAGGCAAGAAAAAGTTAAAGAAGTTCATCACCACCAAACCAGTATTACATGAAATGTTAGAATCTTCTTTAAGAAGATCAAAAATGTAAACAATAAAATGGCAATAAATACATATCTATTAACAATTCAATCTAAAAAAACAAAATAAACTAATAAGCAGAACAGAAACAGAATCATAGATATAGAGAACGTTTTGATGGTTGCCAAATGGCAGGGGAATCACTGGGGTGTACACCTGCAACTAACATAATAATATATGTCAACTGTAATTGAAAATAAAAAATAATTTAAAAAATGAATAAATAGAATATTTCCCCTTGTCAGTAATAATAGCTAAGGAAGCTAGATGATATATGTTATGAGACAGTGAGATGAATTTGTTCATCAACTCCCTCCATAGTATATAAGGAAAAGCTAAGAATTCACCATGTTCTTGGAGAAATAATCTCTTTGGAGAGTTACATTAGATGGCTGCCTTTCCCTCCAACCTTGTGAAGACAGGGTGTAACTCCTCCACCAAGAAAGTGGGGAGATTTAAACAAGTTGGCATGTGTCTTCTTGGATTTGAGAGGCCTGGGGACTATCCCTCCTCACTCAGACTTAAAAAATTCTAAAGGCTGAATCCTAAATGGAAAAGGCTGTAGTAGTGGGGCAGAAAAACAGGTCTGTGCTGAATAACAGGAGAATTGTGAGTTTTCTGCAGCCTGGATGGGTACTCATCAGAAAGCAGTTGGCTGTGATCCACCTTGAGAGGCTCCCATCTGTAAGTATTCCACAGTGGATGAGCTGACCTCACCAGAAAGTACCTGTAAGTAACACCACTGAATACAGAGACTCTGGGGTAAGACCCAACCATGAGATATGACATCACCCATTCCCGGGGCCATGAGAAAAAAGTTAGCATCTGGATATTGGTCACACCTAGAAGTTACCAATGCCAGATTCCAACTCCATCAGTGAAAGAAATCCTTTGCTGCCCCTTGCTTCATTTCTCTCCTCCCTACCCAACCCTCTGTACCCCTTGTTCCCTGCTCCACCATCACCACACTTTAGGCTTCCAAGACTGTTCCCCTTTCTCAGAGGAGATGATGCTTTGCCTCTAGATTGGACTGTACTTGAAAATGACCTGGAAAGCAATGGGATATGCTTGAAATTTCACTCTGGATGAAGAATGATTAGACAGAATTTGCTGAACGCAGTGGTGCGAAAAATAAAACTGTTAAAAGTTTACCTCTACTGAGTCCTGCTCATCGAACACATTGTTTTACTTTAGCCCTTCCTCTCCCTACCCTTATCCCAAAGGGCCTCATTCAGTTCTCCCTTTGTGCTTCCCACTGTCCCACACCTCCTCTTGCCTCCTCCTTATGCCTCTGTATAACAAATAAATACTTAAAATATTTAAATATTTTATTCCTGACCCAAATTAGAGTAGCACATAATATTAAACCAAGTAGAAATGATGGAGAATAGAAAAAGTCAATAGAAGAATAGGTTAAATGTGATCAATTTCTCCATTCTTACTCTTTTTTTCCCACTATTAAATCTTGCACAAAATTCATTTATTTAGTCAAGAAAACAGCTCACTCTTCCAAGGAAATCCAATGCATTTTTTTTGGTTATAGCTATGGAATAAAAGAGATAAAACAGATGGAGAGGAACTGAAAAGGACATTGGAATAGAGTTGGATAAAAATAAGATATTGGTTGGCAAAGCTTAAAACACAACTCCACAGGTCTAAGCACATGAAACTTCTATAAAATAATGTGTTAATCAGATGGACCAAATTGGTAGAGTTTATCTTAGAACAATGAAACAGATTGTCACTTTCATCAACAAACTTTGTCAGTGCACATCTAGGCCAGTAAGAATAATCTATGTGGGAGAAAATGCTATGTGAAAACCAAACCCTGCTTCATTCTCAGCCTCCTGGTAATGAACGCAAGTATGTGTCCCTACCTTCAATGCAGAGAGACTGGGGGTCATGTGACTGTGCTCTCGTTAACAGAATCTAAGCAGACAGAATGTGAGCCCCTCCCATGTCTGACTCCCAGAGACCCTCCAGCTCCCTCTCTTCACCATTGGCAGGGACCTTGTCAGCCACATGTTCCAGACATTATAACTGTGGGTGGAAGACTCCACACTGGTCTCTGTCCAACTGAGAAATAAACTTTCAACTGATTAAGCCACTGAGCTTGCAGGGAATTTCTCTGTTAGCACAGCATGGCCCTGCCTCTCCTGAATATTAACCAGCCCCAACATTTTGATTTGCTAGGGGAATCTGGACTTGCTTTAGACTAGAGTTACATAACCTCTGACTGGTACCAAACTCTTAGGATCAATACCATTTCTCCTATCTTAAGAAAATAATTTTGCTAACTCATTATAAACATTTCATATAAGCTCTGGGGGAGAAGACCTGTAAAGAGTAGGCCAGTTACAAAATGGTGTTTTCTTAATAATAATTAAGAAAGTCCAAAGTTTCAGTAAGCAAGAATTTGGCTAAAATATATTTTTAAAAATCCTTGAATATCTAAGGGACTAAGCACTAAAACACGATGCCCAGAGAGGCTGTGCAATCATGAATTTCAGAAGTCTCTACAGGTAAGACTAACAATCACCAGTCTCGCCTATACCAGACTTGTAGTCAGTTCTTTGCCTTGCTAGAGAGTCAGGTCTTGGTCAGAAGACTCAGAAAGCTTCTCCAGCTTTATAATTCTTTGGTCAAAAAGGCTTTTGTTACATGAAAAAAAAAATAAAGGAAACTCTGGGGTGCATTCATCCAAGAGCTACTGAGTGAGGACTACCCATGTGCGTGGCATCACACACCAACTATGGCAGAATGAGCACAGGAAGAGATCCTGCCTACACCTTCATAGACTCATAACCCAGTGGCTTTATAAAATATCCCCACATATTTCTGGTAGAACAAGATTAAAATCACATGTTGAACACTGCTTCTCAACTTCAGTGTCAACTGTTATTCCAAATATCAAATGTTATTAAATGCCAGTGAAAAAAAAATTTTCCCATTGCCTGTCATCACCAAAACCTTAGATAAAAGCTGAAAAGTTATCAGGATCTTCTTCAAGCCTCCAGGAACTGATTATTTTAAAATGTTTATTTTAAAAGTAAAAAAAGAAAGAGAGAGAGAAGCAAACAAAACAGAAAACCAAAAATAATCACGAAGGAAAAGAAAGGATTTCTAAGAACTCCTAGGAGTATGAAAACAAAACAAAACAAATACTTCTAAGAACCAGAGCTCACCTTCACGTGATTTTCTCAGGAAGAAAGCAGGTCTGTGGCTATCACTCTTGTTAAATAATACCTGTCAACAGAAAGCCTGCCCCGACTCCCTTGGGGGTAGCAGCCAAATCCATCATTCTAACCAATCAAAATCCAATAGGACATTCAGAATATTTTGATTAACTAACATACATATATGTCCATATTTTCTCATTTTCAATTTTAATAATTTTATCATAAATTTTAATCAATATTTTACTTCCTTTGGGGGCTATATTTCTTCCATGTGTTATCTATTCTTAGGAATGCCAAGGATAATTGAAAAATTTGGCTTCATCATTTTTCACTCATCAAACTAGCAAATAGTTTCAGTCTGGCAATAAAAAATGTTGGCAAGAAGGTGGACAAACAGGACATTCATACACTGCTGCCAGTAGACTTCAGTCATATCTGTGATGTCTTCTTTCGTGAGCCGGTGATATGAAAGGGCATCTATCATATATTATTCTCTATACTTTGTGGAATGCTTGAATATTCCTCAATAATTTTTTAAAATGTGTCTTGCAAGGGCAGGGACAGAACAGGTCACTTTCTCCATACACTGCCAAATACAAAGAAAGAACTGTGTAAGTTTTAGTCTAAGAAAGCAAGAGATACAAGTACTTTTCTAACTGGCAGCTTTGAACTGGAAGTTGTATTCCCAGCAAGATCCAGAACCAAGACAGGAAATCTGGGTATGTGATCACCAGTTGTAGTTATAGTCTCTTCTTAAATGCCTACATTCAGCCCTGACAAATCTAGAAATAAAAACACATTCTTCCAAAACAAAAACAAAAAGGGACTTCTAGCCAAGATGGAGGTGTGGGTAGGCACAGTGTGCCTCTTCGCACAACCAAAAGGACAACAAATTTAAAAATAAAAAACAACCAGAACTGACAGAAAATTGAACTGTATGGAAGTCTGACAACCAAGGAGCTAAAGAAGAAACATTCATACAGACTGGTAGGAGGGGCAGAGTTGAGCGGCCGGGCGAAGAGGACTTACAGCAAGGTTGTGGCTGAAGGATGGGTACTGCAATAACTCAGCTGGTGGACTCAGCGAGGCGGTGGACTGTGGACTAGGTGGTCCTAATTTTGCATGCAGATAAACTGGGAGGAACAACTCTGGAACGAGACAGACAGACTGCACAACCCAGGGTTCCAGAGCAGGGAAATAAATTCTCAAACCTCCGATTAAAAACACCTGTGAGGGTTGAGAAACTCCCAGCCTCACAGGAGAGTTTGTTGGAGAGACCCACAGGGTCCTAGAATGTTCGCAAGCCCACCCACCTGGGAATCAGCAACAGAAGCACCGAGTATGATTGTGGGTAGCAGGAGAAGTAACTGAAATGTAGCAGAGAGCCAAGCAAGCACCACTGTTCCCTCTTGGACCCCCCCTCCCCACATACAGTGTCACAAAGCAGCAACATGGGTTGCCCCACCCTGGTGAATACCCAAGGCTCCGCCCCTTACTATGTAACAGGCACACCAAGACAAAAAAACATAGCCCAAATGAAAGAACAGATCAAAGCTCCAGAAAAAATACAACTAAGCAACTAAGAGATAGCCAACCTGTCAGACGCACAGTTCAAAGCACTGGTGATCAGGATGCTCACAGAAATAGTTGAATATGGTAACAAATTAGAGGAAAAAATGAAGGCTATGAAAAATGAAATAAAGGAAAATGTACAGGGAACCATCAGCAAAGGGAAGGAAACTGGGGCTCAAATCAACAGTGTGGACCAGAAGGAAGAAACATTTAACTAGAAAAGAATGAAGAAACAAAAATTCAAAAAAACGAGGAGAGGCTGAGGAACCTCCAGGACAACCTTAAACATTCCAAAATCCAAATCATAGGGGTTCCAGAAGAACAGGAAGAGTAACAACTAGAAAACTAATTTGAACAAATAAATAATAAAGGAGAACTTCCCCATTCTGACAAAGGAAATAGACTTCCAGGAAGTCCAGGAAGCTCAGAGTGTCCGAAAGAAGTTGGACCCAAGGAAGCACACACTAAGGCAAATCATAATTACATTACCCAAGATTGAAGATAAGGAGAGAATCTTAAAAAAGCAGCAATACACAAGAAGACAGTACCTACAAAGGAGTTCCCATCAGACTATCAGCTGATTTCTCAAAAGAAACCTTGTAAGCAAGAAGGGGCTGGTCAGAAGTATTCAAAGTAACGAAAGGCAAGGACCTACAACCTAGATGACTCTATCCAGCAAAGTTATCATTTAGAATGGGAGGGCAGATAAAGTGCTTCTCAGGTAAGGTGAAGTTACAGGAGTTCATCATCACCAAGCCCTTATTATATGAAATGTTAAAAGAATTTATCTAAGAAAATGAAGAAGATCAAAAATACAAACAGTAAAATGACAACAAACTCACACTTATTTAACAACCACACCTAAAACAAAAACAAATTAAGCAAACAACTAGAGCAGGAACAGAACCACAGAAATGGAGATCATATGGAGGGTTGTCAGCAGGGGAGTGGGAAGAGGAGAGAGGGGGAAAAGGTACAGAGAATAAGTAGCATAAATGGTAGGTAGAAAATAAGGGGAGGTTAAGAATAGTATAGGAAATGTAGAAGCCAAAGAATTTATATATATGACCCATGGACAAGAACTAAAGGGGGGGAATGCAGGTGGGATAGGGTGCAGAGGGGGAAAAACGGGAGGAAGTGGGACAACTGTAATAGCATAATCAATAAAATATATATTTAAAAAAAAACCCAACAACCACTTTAACACAATGTATCATCTTTGAAATAAATTTATGATTCTCAGATCTTGCTCACTATAGGGTGGTGCAGGTCCTGTAACACATGTGTTTTTGGTCAAGTACTGCTGTCCACTTCCCCTAAAAACTGCTAATAGCCTGGCATTGTGGGGAATCAGCTATGACTCTTCCGCAGAGAGACCCCAATCTTAGTCATGCTATTTGATAGAAAGCAAAACGGAACTTTAAGGAAGTCACCTAAAGTTATGCTAACCTGCATATTTCTGAGCTTGAATTATCTCTTTGGATCTTCTTTGCCTATTAAAAGCAACACAAAGTTGTGAATAGACAAATCATCTACTTTTTCAACATAGCTCAACATTAAGACCACACCTGGATCCATGCAGTGAGACATAATGGAATAAACACTGTGAGGGTATCAACAACCAGAGGACTAAACTGGATAGCACAATAGGACCCTTATTTTATTTTATTATTTTTAAAAATTACATAGAAGGCTGGGATCAGAAAGTCAAATTTTCTTTAGGAGTAGACTGAAAACATAAAAAAGGATACTTGGAATACAGAGAAGCTCTTGTACTGGATATTTCTCTATCCTTGATCTTGTGGGAAGTTTTAGATGGATGGAGAAATTAACAGCATTAGAGTAGTTCTCCCTCATCCATGGGGCATACATTCCAACAACCCCAGTGGATGCCTGAAACTGTGGTACCAAACCATATATACATATACTATGTTTTTTTCCCTATACCTACATACCTATGATGAAGTTTAATTGATAAGTGTGGCACAGTAAAAGGTTAACAACTGATAATAAAATACAATTATCACCATATACTGTATAAAGTTATGGAAATATGGTCTCTCACAATATATTGTTATACTGTGCTCACCTTGTGATAATGTGAAACAATAAAATGCTTATGTGATGAGACGAAGTGAAGTGAATGAGATATTATTAAGTAAAATAAAGCTTACTTGAACACAAGCACTGTGATTGTGACAGTCCATGTGATAACTGAGAAAGCTACTAAGTAACTAGTGGGTAGGGAGCATATACAGAGTGGAAACACTGGACAAAGGGAAGATTCTCGTGCTGGGTGGGATGGAGCAAGATGGCGAGAGATTTCATCACACTACTCAGAAGGGTCCTCCATTTAAAACTTATGAATTACTTTTGGAATTTTTTATTTAATATTTTTTCATTTAATATTTTTGAACATTAATATTTTCGATGGTTCATCGAGCATAACTGAAACCATGGGCAGTGAAACCACAGAGAAAGAGAGTACTATGGTATTTTTGTTCAACACCCAAGCCTTGCCCAGCAAATAGTTTCTAAAGGCATGTTCAGCCAGTGAACATGGTTAAAGCTCTTCCATTAAGCCCTTTTTGACCTGCTTCTAGCTTATTTTACTTTTTCCTTTATCTCATTTCTTGCCTTCTGGACAAGCTTCTTAAAAGGGTAGTCTCCACTGTTTCCATTTCTTCAACTCCTATTTATTCCTCAGTACAATTAAGTTAACTGTAATCCAGCTTCGACCACACCATTCCATTAAGATTTCTTTCACAAACACTGATAAGAGGCCTCATCTGCCAAATCCCAACCTGTCTCATACAGCCAATTGTCTTTAGTCAGTTCTGGCTGATACAACAAATACCATAAATTAGGTTGTTTATAAACAACACAATTTATTTCTCACAGTTCTGGAAGCTGCAAAGTCCAAGGTCAAAGCACTGGCAAATTCAGTGCCTGGTGAAGGCTTGCTTCCTGCTTCACAGATTATCTTTTTATTTTATTTTTTTTTAATGTATCCGCACATAACAGTGGCAGGAAATTCTCTGGGGTTACTTTTATTAGAGCACTAATACCATTCATGAAGGCAGAGCCTTCAGGCTGTGTGTTAATCACTTCCCAAAGACCATACCTCCTAATACTATCATATTGGGAATTAGGATTTCAACATATACTTTTGGGGGGCTATAAGCATTTAGTCTGTAACAAAGATCTTATAGCAAATTTGCTACTTCTGACACTGAGGATAACATCCTTCTTTTTGAAGTGCTGAAGGGATATTCATCCCTTGCAGTGGATACTTTCTGAGGTTTTGCTTACACAAGTTATAGTTCATACACCCCATGTGAATGTGCTAGCAAACTTCTTGCTTATTTACAGCCTGGTAACCATGCAGTCATATCTTTTGGAAAAATGTTGCCATGATGCTTTTCATTTGATACAGAATTCTGTGTGTTGTACACTATATCATCTGTTATTATATCAATATTTTACAAGTAAAGGTTGATCTTAAAATAATCATTCTTATTTTGTATAAAAATCGTTCCTTAATAAATTGGAAGTATTGTACCAGTTCACACTAATCTGAGAGTCTTCTAAACACCCAGTAAAATTAAAAGCACTGATATCACAACTGTTACAAATTCTCAGATTTTATTAGGAATTAGTTTTGTTATTAATAATAACAAAGTTAGAAACTAATTTCAATAGGAATTATTAGTTATATAATTATTAAAATTATAAAATAATTATCAAAATATATATTTCCTGCATACCACACTGATATTATTAATATACTTTCAATATTAATTATAATAAATATTAGTGATATATTATAGAGTTAATTATGGCCATACAGCTGGTCTTTGAATAACATCATCTCATATAATACTGAGAAAGAAAATTAATTCCCAGCCAGCACCACTATCTGTGGAGGGCGCACGTTCTCCCTCGTCCGTGTGGGTTTTCTCTAGGTGCTGGGATCTCCTCCTGGAGCCAGAGATGTGCACATCAGGTGAACTGGCACGTCTACACTGTCCCAGTCTGAGTGAGGGTGGCTGGGCGTGTGGTGCACACTGTAACGGGTGTCCTGTGCAGGGTGGGCCTGCTTGCACCTGAGCTACTGGGATAGGTTCCAGCCACCTGCACCCCTGAACTGGAATAAGCAGGTTGAAAAATAATGACCTTACTTATTTTGGCTAATCTTTCTTAAATGTATGTGTAGTAAACATTTATTTCGATGTTTAATGTTAGAAGTGTTTTGGGTCTTTATTTAGAAGTTTGGTGATGTGTTGTGACAGAAATATGCTGTAGGAACTTAGCTCTTGTTTATATCAATGAACCTACTGTAAAACTGGTTTCATTGTATGTTGTTTCATTTGTAATTATAACAGGAATAATTAGTTATATAATTATTTTAAAAATATCAAATAATTGTCAAAACATATATTCTTGCATAATTCCAACACTGATATTACTATTAATAGAAACATACTTTTACTAATTATAATAAAATTAGTGATTTTTAATGAAATCTAATATAGCTATATAGCCAGTGTTTGAATGTCATTTCATATAATGTTGATAGGAAAAAAAATAATCCATTGCTAGTCATAGTTTCCTAGAACCTAATAATGATAGACTCACTGTGTATTTTTATATATTATGAAATTAGTTACAGTCATATCCATTCATATATTTTCCTCTGGCCTATCTTCAAATGTTGGCACTACTCAGGCAACCATTTTTGCAGTCTATGCTTGCCACTCTATATTTTCTGTAAGTAATTACCTTGAATCCCATAGTTTTATCCACCACCACATACTCTCAAATCTATTTCTCTAGCCCTGACCTCTTTCCAGAGCTTCAGATTCATATACCCAAACATCTTTTGAATGTACCAGGACAAAGTCACATTAACATTTCCAAAACTGAACTCATTGTTACCTTCCCCAATGTATATAGCCTACTTCTCCAAAACTCAGAATCACAGTCTGTGACACAACCACCCACCACCAGTCAGACAGCCAAGACAGCAACCAGAATCACCCTTGACCTTTTGTTCCAAGGCTCCAACTCCCAGTCTCCATAGTTATTGCCACTGCTCTTATGCAGCCCTCATTTTTGACCACTTAGATACTGAAACAGCCTTCAGGCCAATATCCCAGCCTCCATTCTACAGTCAAGCACACCATCAGCCACATCACCCACAGCTAACTAGAAATGTAAGCATGACCTGTGATTCCACTATTTAAAGACAAAGCTGCTTAGAGAACAGCGCCTAAGGCTCTTTACATTCTGGTTTCCACCACCCTCTCCAGCATCATCTTCTGCCACATCTCCTTTTAAAAGCTATGCCCTAGAACAGCCCCATCCAACAGACACATTACACAAGCCACATGTGATTTTAAACTTTCTAGTAGCCACACTAAAAAAGGAAAAAAAAAATGCCCTGGCTTGTGTTGCTCACTGACCTGAGCACT
Organism: Phyllostomus discolor; assembly: GCF_004126475.2. Taxonomy (NCBI): domain Eukaryota; kingdom Metazoa; phylum Chordata; class Mammalia; order Chiroptera; family Phyllostomidae; genus Phyllostomus; species Phyllostomus discolor. Next base: position 87,171,668 of record NC_040907.2, on the reverse strand, counting down.
GGCCTGAGAACAAAGGGTGGCTGGTTCGATTTCCAGTCTGGGCACATGCCTGGGTTTCAAGACAGGTCCCCAGGAAGCGTGAGGGAGGCAACCACACATTGATGTTTCTTGCCTCTCTTTCTTCCCTTTCCCTCTCTCTAAAAATAAATAAAATCTTAAAAAAAAATAAAAAGGGAAAAATCAGGTGAAGTAAATTATGTTAACATATTTTACTTCAGCTAATATATCTAAAGTACTCATTTTGCCATGCAAGCAATATTTTAAAATGATATAGTTTACACTCCTATTTTGAACTAAGACTTTGAAAAACTTGGAATATATTTTACACTTAAAACAAATCTCAACTGGAACTAGCTACCTTTTAAGAGTGGAATAGCCACATATGGCTTGTGGCTAACATGTTGGACAGTACAGCTCTAGCACTACCAAATGCTTGATATAGCTCCCTATGTACCATGCTCTTTTATGTTTGAAACTTTTTCCAAACTTACTCATATTTTCAGATTCATATCAGACAGCCCTTCTTATCTCCCAAACTGTGACAAGTATAGGCTCATATTCCATGAACTGCTTGTGTATTCCACCGTCACAATACTTCCCAAAGCACATTGAACTCTTCTCTCTACATGTCTGTGTCCAATGCCAGACCACTAGTTCCTCCAAAGCAAAATTCCACCAGATCTACTCATTTTATATCTCAAGCACCTTGCAAAATACTTGTACATTGTAGCAGACAAATCTTCATTGAATTAAAAAAAGAATCAGAGTAGCATGTGCAGCACTGAAATCAGAGTTGTAAGTTTAAATTCTGAGTTCCTGAGTAAACATCTTTTATATGCTTAGTTAACAACAACAACAACAACAACAAAAGCGAAGATATATTGCAAACATACACAATCCTGGTTTTGGTTTTCTTTCATTGCAGAGTTTACTTATGAAAACATTATACCTATGTTATAGCTTGAGTAAAGAAATTTTCATTTTGAGATTATAAGAGATCTTAGATTTGTTCTAGTTATTTTACACATGAAGAAAAAATAGGTGAAAGAGTTTAAATGATTAATACAAATTTACACAACTAGCCGATGCTGAACTACCACCATAACCATGTTCCCAGGTCCCTGTAGTTTTCCATTATACCACTCTGTGTGGTGTGCCAATTATCCACAGTAAACAAATAAGATTTGTAATTAAAATGCATTCAAAATTAGACAAAAAATGTACAGGTGAAAATTTAGTTGTTTGTTATGTTGATGTCAATTCCTTTCAAGATGGCATGTCAGAGAATATACTACTCAACAAATATTCCTTGTGCTTCTCCTTCTGGTCATGCTACAGTTCCACAGGGCCATGTGACTAGATCTAGCCAATGAAACATGTGTGGAAGGGGCACATGTCACCACCAGAGCGTGCAACCTTCACGCCTCTCTCCTGGGAATCTAGAACCAGTGTCGACATGGCACTGTTGCAGGTTGGAAGGGGCCTGCTCTGCTGAGTTGCCAAATGGAGAGGCTGGCCCTGGGCAAGAACAGGAAATAAACTGGTTGTGCTAAGTCACAAAGATTTTCAGGTTGTTTTCCAGTGGCAGCAGCTCATTCTAAATTACCCTAAATAATAACCAACAGAAAACTAAAGTACATATCTAAGGAAATATATCTTGAAATTGAGTACTGTGGCAAATGTAATTAATATTACTCTAAATTACTAAATACAAGTCTACTTTAAAATATTTTCTGCTTTCATTTTAAAATGATGTAATAAGCTATACATTAAATTGCAGATGTTATCAGGTATAAAATCTTGTTAAAGACATAAAATCATCACTATAGGAAACACAGACAAAATCAAATGCTGAATCAGAATTTGAGTACCGATTTCTTTTCTAAAACTGGCAATATTCTCATGAAATGGCTTTACCAGTCTATGTCACTGAGTCTAGGACGTAGAGTTTTCCTTTTACATGGGACATTACTCCATGAGAAATGAGTAGAAACTGTCAACAGAAATTGACAAAATCATCATGGAACTTCAAGTGCCCTTCATTCATCTCCCATGAACAGTATTACTATATTGCCTATTTCTGAAACTACAAAAAAGTTTTTATTGTGACTGTGAGAAGTTACTTCTTTAAATTCTACCACCTGCAATTACTTCCCTATTTATACATATATCACACCATATCTTTAATTAAAAAATACAAGTGCCATTCTGGGGAGAATTAATGACTTTGTATCTCCTGACTGTACATATAGGCATGCCAGTATAAGACTGCATTGGAATGTTTGGCAAGAGTTAGTTAGCATCAATTTTAGAAAATATACTACTCTTCGCCAAGGCAAAGATGTTCACAGTAACAGGTATTTTGCAAACTGAAAGCATGTTTACCTTGTGTTTTAGCCAGAACAGTTTCAGCCAATTGTGGCATGAATTTCTTAATGTCTAAATTTTAAATTCATACTGAAAAACTTTTAGACGTTTAGAAGAGATTTTTATAAGTGCTTAGACTTTTAAATGCTGCCATGCTGTTCTAAATAAAGAGTTAAACTAGGTAGTTCCCAATTATTATTACGGAATAACTATGCAAGGGAAGACTACCCACATCTGAGATGATCGAGATTTTGGTCTTTTTAATCTTCCTCTAAAGTACATTTCCTTCCACTGGAAATGTGTACTTGGTTGGAAAGAATTTCATTATAATTCACACAGATTGCTTTAACTAGATGTTTGGCAGATTACGTGTGCTTCATTTAAGAGTTTGGCTGAATATTTGTAATTTGCAATACACAGAATTTTCTAAAAATCAAAACATACCTGGGACATTCCTAGATTCACTTTATCTTATATTTTCCCTATCTCTCATTTTTATTTTTAATTTTTGTTTGTCTTACTGTATTGTATGTCTTCCTATAAGCATCCTTACACCTTCTGTATAACTTGGGAGAACACAGAATGAAAAAAAGAGAGAAAATATCACATCTGACCCATCCATATTTTAGAAATCTAAAATGTACCTCATAAAGCCCTGACTGGTGAGGCTCTGTGGGTTGGGTGTTGTCCAATAAAACAAAAGGTTGCCAGTTTGATTCCTGGTCAGGGCACATGCCTGGATTACAGGTGTGTGCAAGAGGTAGCCAATCAATGTTTCTCCCACACATCAATGTTTCTCTCCCTCTCTTTCTCCCTCCCTCCCCTCTCTCTCTAGAAATAATTTTTTTTAATCTTTAAATTAAGTAAAATAAAATAAACCTCACAGAATCATTTCTTCTTGACTCTTGGAACTAGTAACAGTTTCTAAGCCTTCTCCATCCTCGGGACCTGCAAGGACCCTCACTGGAGGCTAAGTGACAACTTCAACAGCAGTAGGTCCTAAGGACTCAGTGTTCGTGTTTTATGGCGGAGCACAGCTGAAATAGACTAATACAACAAAATTGTCTAATAAATGGTAGTTACTGTAACAATCATTATTCTTATCATCCTAGTCAACCCATTGCCTCCCTAGACAGACAGAAGAGGCTCCTTCTGTCTGGGAGGGGAGGAGAAGTTCAAGAGTCAAAGTCAGAAGTGGAGATAGGGTTGAGGCAGCACCTGGAACAAAAAGACAGGTGAGTCCTGGATGTAATTTCAGAGTCTCATATAAACATATTACCAAGTTCTTTCCTAGCTAACTCTGCTTTATTCTTCAACCTTAGGCTAAATATTTCTTCAGGAGGCCTTCTAAGACCTTCTGGGATTAAGATGAACTCCCTTTCCAGTACTTCCACAAAGCTTTGTATTATCCTTGTTATATTCAACCATTCACTCAAAAATTATTTACTGAGCCCTTTCTATGTGCCAGGAACTACTCTAGGTAATATGAACACAAGAACATAATTCTGCTGCTTTTCTCAGAGTTCCAGTCTCAGTTAATGATCTCACCATTCACCCAGATGCCCCAAATCTGTGTTGGCTCTGTTCCCTCTCACCATCCTCACATTAAACGAGTCACTAAGCCTTGCTAATTTTGACCTCTGGATTCTCTTTGAATCCAGCTTCTCTCCACCCCAACAACCACAGCCTACCTAGCACAGCTATCTGTCTTCTCCTCTAGAACTATTCCCACAACCCCCAGTCCCCACTGTCTCCAACCCAACCTATACACCTACAGCTGGATCTCCTAGAATGAAAATCAGATCATGATGTTCTCCTGTCAAATATGTCCAGGGTTTCCCCAATGTGTCTGGTGATTTCCCTTGGTTCCCATATTTTCTTACACATACCTTGAATTTCTGCTATACTAAACTACTTGCGGTTCTCCACATATGTTCTACTCTTTAAAGCCTACCAATGACACCTAACATGGTTCCTGGCACCTACTACATGGTTAATATGTGTTGATTCAAAGAGTGAACAAATGAAGATATTCATATTTGTATGCTTACGAGGCCTTCTGCTTAAACTGTTCTTTGTCTCCATTTCTCAATGTCTTCATCACATTTGCATCCTAAATGCCTCTCACAGCATCTATAACCTAGAAGATGCTAAATAGTGTTTGCAGAATAAATAAAGGGACAAATGATTGCTGGAAAAATCATCTACCTTAGCTTAGTGGAATACAAGCAAGTAGCAAGCAATGGTTTTTTCTTTCATGAGGAATCCCAAAAGCCTTTGCTGGTTTCCTTCAGGAACATGAACTATGCAGGTCTTGAGAGGTAAAATCAGAATAACCTATTAGAGCAACTCTGGGAGGAGACAACCCCTTCTTTTTTCATTTTGCTTTTAATTCAGCAGATATTGATTGAGGTAGTATAAAGGTAGCACCACATAATGGAAACAGAATTGCCCTAGGAGTTGGAGGATCCGAAGTAAATTCTAGTACTGACTCTACCTCTAATTAGCTGTGTGACCTGGATCCAACTGTATCAGAAGCTGGTCCACCCCATGGACCTCCTATTTATGTAAGCAACTGAAATCCCTTTTTCTGCTTTAGTTGGTTTTCTGATGCTTGAAACGAGAAGTGCTGACTAATATCCCATTCGTATTGTCTCTTGCGGTTGCATTACTGTGTGGGTAAGCCAAAAAAATGCCATAGGTAAAGCATATTTAGATTATAGCAAAGCATTTGGCTCAAGTCTCTTAAGATATCCTCATAGAGGGCTCAATTGTTCACTTAGATGGATTTGAAATTTGTTGAACCAATATATGCAAAAACATTCTGATTAACAAATACGCACCCATGGAGAGAGGTCGTCTCTCATGTCATTTTACAAGCCCTGAACTGCCCCTGTTCTATTTAAGGTTCTCAGCAGGCACTTGGAGGAATGAGAGGCATCCTTAGCAGACTTCTAGGTCTCCCACAGCTGGAAGAAACAGTTCATCTAATAGATGTATGAGTCAAGATTCAATGCCCTGAAGAGGCCCAAGAGGATGAGTTTAATAAGGAAGACAGAGAAAAGAACCACTTAGGGCCACAGGCCTCTGAAATGACCCTTTCTGCAGTTTTTCCCCAAATACACATGGAAATATTACCTAGCCTAGGAAATGAGACTCTTCTGTTTTTCTTTTTGATTTTTAATGCTTGTAATTAAGTTTCTTGTATATTTCAGCACTTCCATTCTACTCTGTAGATGGGGTATTATTTCTTAATTGTACTGTTGCTACAGTTATTTGAGAAAGTTGCCCATTTATGATTAATTAGTTTTTTATATTTTAAGAGTCTTAAGGCCTTTGGGCATGTGCACCTGAAAATTAAAATTTATTAACCTTAACATAATAAAATCAAAATGGTTTTATGTAACTTCATGATTTATATTTATTTGGCAAGTTACTTAAATATAATTTACAGGGTATTTCTCACCAGCACAACTGCTCATTTTCACCTACAAAAAAATCTCAAGATTTCTTAAATCCTGCTCATGTAAAACATCCTCATCTCGGCATCTATTACAAGAATTCTTTCTTGTTATTGCTAGCCATGAATGAATAGCAGCTCTTTTTCACCTAGATAGTATTTTTTTTTAATTCAGTGAATTTCTGAAAGAACTTGAGGATGGTGGTAGGATTCAAGTACAAATCTCAGAACTCGTTCTACTACAATGTAGTCAAGCTCATTGCATTGTTTCACTATCCACATATTCATTTACTCATTCGGCAAACACTGATTAATGTGCTAGACTCTCTCTACAAGGCACAGGGATTACAGAGATAGGTGAGACATAGGCTCTGCATTCAAACAGCTCAAATTCCTCCTATTCATACTACCAGGTCCTGTATACACTGCTCTGGGGGTACTTTAGAAGGTTAAAGACTAGGAGGAAAGACAGGCTATGCTGTGTTAATAGAAAGGCTCAAAGAAAGTGCTCTCTGAAGTCTGAACAAGGAGAAACTGCTTTAGCTGCAAGGCTCTGAGAAGGGTTCATGGGAAAAAGCTGGACAGGATGGCACCATGCAGGGAGAAAACAAAGGGACCAAGTAAAACCACCCGGAAGTGATTACATATCACATCTGCCATGCCTGAAAACAGAACAATAATATGTCCATCTTTAGAGAACCACAGAATCACTGAATTAAAAAAAAATCAGATGAGACACAATCCAGCCTATCCTTTGCCTCCTGGTTACTGCCCCTCCTTATATCTATCTAGATGAAATCCCTGTGATCCCCCAAACCAACACCTGACAGGCCTCATAAAAAGCTAAAATTACTATTAACAACACCAGACAGAGCTCCACATTAAATAAGAAAACAAAACTGAGAGACTGTATTTTGAGTAAGAGGAAAATAAACCAGAAACTATGTGTATATATAAACACAAGGAGGAATATATATGTGTTATGTGTTCATATATATAGACATTGTATTGTGGATAATGCTCTTCCCAGTAACCTGTTTAAAAAAAAAAAACAGCACTGCAGCAGGTACCCACATAAAGAAACCACCCACTTTCCGAGAACAGTCCTGATGCTCTGCCTACCCTCCTTATGTCCCACTACTTTAGAGCTTCAGCATCAAGCTTGATATATTACCCTCCTGACATCCTTTCCTCACTCATCATCTACTCCCTGGGAAAGTCACTTAGATGTTTTAAGAACCCATTGTCCTATCCTTAAGAACCTACCTTCCATGGACCTATGCCCTTTGAGTCTTTCCCTCATTTTCTGAGCTCCATCTAAATTGTAAAACCCTGGACCAATTTTGTTCTGTCACAATCAGCTCATTTTGCCAATATGCTCACTGAAATTTCTTTGTGACATTTTCATCAGCTACATAATGTAAGCTAGAAACTGTTTATGAAATAAGAGAGGTCCAGCTGAAGCTGTGGGTTATCCTGGAATTCCATGCTAAGCAAGGCTTAAGTAGGTGGAACTGGGCAATGCTGGATATGTGGTATCTCGGAAAGAAAGTGTTGATAACAATGTGGTTGGGTGAAATGAAGTCTTGGTTATAGGGTTACCAATCCATACCAACGTCCATTTCTATTCCATAGGGCTACAATGGTTTTTGTTTGTTTGGTTGGGTTTTGTTTGTTTGTTTGTTTTTTACCCCTTATATCAGGGATTGGTATCTATGGCTGTTGGGCCAAATCTAGCCATACCCATTCACCTATGTATTGTCTGTGGTTGCTCTCACACTACAATGGCCAACTTGGTAGTGACAAAGACCAGTGGGAAACAAGTTCACGAAGCTGAAAATACTTACTATCTGGCCCTTTACAGAAAAGGCTTACTGATTCCTAGCTTATATTATCACTAAATACTGCCACTTGTTCCTCCAAATTACTTCTTAGTATAATAATGTCCCCTCATTTCCAATGATAGCACTACGATTCAAGTTCTCTTTGCTTCTTGGTTTGGGATGTCTTCCCTCTCCCAGTCATTCTGCACATTGCTGCCTGGCTGATCCTCTGATCACTTACTGAGTCTTCTCAAACCCTCCTAAGGACCTCTCTGCTTTTAATTGCCACCAAAGCCAATTTACTAAGCTTTCCATTCAGGGCTCCAAGTGGGATGTATGCCTCACTTCTGCCTCTGCCCCATTCAGTGGTGCTCACACACGCTGCGCTCTCCTCCCCTGAATCACAGGCTTCCCTTCCCATCTCTGCTCCCACTTCCTCCATGGGACCATCTTGTGGTTCAGATTCCCACTGGGCACTCCACATTCTGCCCTTTGTTCAATCCATACTTTCAAATACTCACTCACTCCCAGTTCATTTCTTGCTGAATTATCTGCTCACCTTATAGATTCCAATGGTGATAAAAATAAATTAGGACAAAGACTACAAGAGAGATTCTGCTGAGAGGAATTCATTTGGGGGGGTGATGGCTCTTAAATGTGATTTCCAAAATGATACCACATCTCAACATGTGGACCATCTAAACTCAAGGCAAAAAAGCTCCTATCTCCGTGTACACAGCCCTTATAGTTGATGTCACATATTTACGTGTTGTCAAGTATTTCACATTTTTGCCTTTTAGCTCTTCAAATAGTCTATTAAGTCTCCACTGGGATATGAAATATATATTGCAGTGTTAGATAATAAGTAGAGGAACTAAAAAATTACTGATTGTGAAATACGGACCCTGCTTTAATAAAACCTATTGATTCCTTTACTTCCCATATTGACATATAGAAAACCAGAACTCTTGATTACTTGCTTACCAGATAGTGTGAATTTGGGAGGAAAGAGGCCACTCCACCACTGGGCATAGTCTGGGCATGTCTGTCCAGTCTCAGACACCCATTTGGATGGTGAGGTCTCTAACAGGCTGAATGTTTATAAATATATTGTTCTGAGAACTACTGTATTTTCAACAAAATAACAAATGTTGTTGTAAAATTTCTAAGAAAGAAGGGCTACAAAAATTCCTCCCCTCTTTTGTGCTTCTCTGTTCTGCTGCTGTTTGGTCTTCCCTCCCTGTGCCATCATGATGGGGGAGTGCACCCTCAGAACCTGACCTACTATCACAGACATCACTGATGGCCAGGCTGGGCTACTGGAGAATGAACATAATTTTAAGAGTAAGCTCCAGTTATGATCTCTGCCTTTCTTGAAAGCTATTATCATATTCTATTAAAACCACAGAGAGGTCCCCATCTTCCACTCCAGCCCACCAATTACTCACCCTTGTCTAGGACCTTTCACTTCTAACTGTTTTTCAAACACAAAGTTCTAGAAATTAATAGCCAAAAGAAGGGATGAAATGAAATATGCTTCAAACTCATTTTTAGCCATTGTAGAAGTTAAAAGGAGCACAACATAAGCCTTAAAAAAGTTTCTTATTTATGAATTGGTACAGCATATGTAGGAAATAATCCCTCAAACCTCAAAAGGGTTTTGAACATAAACATTTCAGTTGTGTGTCCAGTTTGTAAGTCAGTGTTGTCGGTGTGACCATACACAACAGGAAAGCTAGTCAGGTATAGCACAGGTAAGTAACTGCTATTGCCAACCACAATGCTAATGTGTTAGGTGCCATCAATTTTTTACTGCCAAGTTTTGAAACCACTGTCTTTGAAAGTCTATGAGCACTGCATTCACAGAGAAGGTAGGTGGCGGAAAAAGGTTGGAGAGGTTAGGTGTCTGTGTGAATAAGTTTTTGAAGGATCTGAAACTCCAAACAGCAGTGCATGTGCACTCAAATGTGCAAAACTGGAAAAAAAAATAATCTTGGGTTGAAAAATCAAAGCCATTTATAGTTAGATACACATGCAGAAAAGAGGGGCAGTCTTTAAATATATAGTTAGCTTCTTAGCCTCTCTCTGTGGAAAGCTCTGAACTGTCAAAAGCAACACCAAAGATTTATTGTTGTAGTCATACTTCTCCTGCTATCTTTTTGTTCACAAACTTTCAGAGCAATTTTTCATCTAGCAGTTCTCACAAGTGCCTACATGATTAACCACTACAACAGAAGGCTTTTCTCACCTGTTGCCACATTTACTAGTTAAATCTGCTCTGAACCCCCCAAAGCAGATAATTTCTCAAGTCCAAAGTATCATTAGTAATGTTATCAATAAGTATTAGTAATTCTATCTGCTTATTTGGAAATGCTAGTTGTAGAATGACACATTAGAAATCTTCAGGCAGTGATGGGAGGTGCTAGAGACAAACACCTTAGGGGAGTGCTCAGAGAACTGTAAAGAGAAAATAGCTGTTAGGGCAGGTGGCACATTAAGGACTGGCTGGATTGGCTGGATTAGCTGGTCCTTAGCCGTACCCCAAGCCCATGCTCTCTACCTGACCATCTGGTTGCTGGCATTCATTAATCTTCAGTGTCTGGGTTCCGGTGTCAGTTCAGACTTGTGGTATGGTGCCCTCCTTCCTGCCAGCCTTGCATTTCCATCCACAGAGAAATTTCCAGTAGAGCAACTTCTAATTTCTTACTCTGCCCATTACCGAACCTTTGCAGAAGGAATGGGTCAGTCCATTGGTTCATATTTCTGGATGGGGTGGAGCTAAACTATTAAAAGACCTCAAACTATATGAATGTGCTTTTTTCCTATGCTTTCACCTCAATCAGATGAGAGACTGGGCCTGTTATGCCAACCCCACCATTCCCTTAGGTGGACTGGAGAGGAGGTGCAGAGGTGGTAGAAAGGAAGTGATAAAACCAGGTTGTCCAATCAGCTTAGAAAAAAATCAATTTGGCACTCTGTTTCCTCCATCTGCTTTGGCATCTTATTCTTAATTTGCTTTAAACTTAGGAGATTAAGAAATGATTCTTCTGGTTGCAATTGATAGCAATTAAACTTGAATTCACAAAAGCAAAAGGTTAATTTACTACAAAAAACATTCAGGTTACTGGTGGAAGCTAACGAGAACCTCAGAAAAACTCTACCCAGGAAACTAACATTATCCTGCCTCTCATTCTGCATATGCTTTCGTCTTCTCTCTGTCTGCTGATTCTCAAGTCCAAAGAACAAAACATATGGCCACTAAAGGCTTCCTGGTTTCACATATTATACCTTCAGGCACTGAAAAGAGACTATAAAATCTGTTGTCTTAAATCCAAAATTCCTGGGCAAAATGTGTTATTGCCCCAGCATGGGCAGGGGCACAATCCTGTCAACTATCTAGGATGGAGTGGAGCTGATCAATTATGGAAGAGGGTAGGGTGAAGCAAACTGCCTAAGCCACAGCTACACTGAGTGTCAGGCTGAGCTGGTGAAGGGACCCCTGATGGAACAAGTTTCTGAGACAGCAAACCCTTTACAACCTCTTCTAAACATTACAAATTCTGCCATGTTTCAATCCTAAAGATCCACCAAAGCTATTTAATAAATAAAATATCCATATAATTTATCATTCAAACCAAGTCAATTTTGAGAGTGAAAATAGCTATGACAAATAGTTAAGCTTATTTTTGAAATAATTACTTCTTGACAAACTAGTTTTCTTAAATTACACCAAAAAACACCTGTGTATATTAAAGCAAACCAGAAGAACTTCTTTCTGTTAATTTTATGAAACCTTAAAAGTAATGTAATCAATGATTGATCTTAGAAAATATTTATAAACTTTGATCAGTTTCATAATTGTACCTTTTCATCTCTAGTATTTTTATAAAAGTATATGCTTTCAATATGATCTCGGTGTCTTATTTTTTGGTCACTTAACTGCCTGCAACCTTCTTTGAAGTTAACTTTTGTGCAAGTTGAGATTGTTGGCACCTTCAATAGACTCTTTTAGAAGACCACCCTAATTTTGATTTTTGCAAAGACCCTCTGAGAATGGGTGGTATACTCAGATCATGTCCCACCAAATGGAAAATTGTCTTAGTTCTATTGTTAAATGGAGCATAAACATTTAAGCCTTAAAGCTTTCAAAAGAACTGTCTTTCTGCTTTGATTCAGAGTATACAAGTCTTTAACAACTATGTGAACAAGACCATGTTCTTCATATCAATTGTCTATGATTCTTTTTGCTAAAATTAATAATGCAATATTATAAACCATCTAAATGTCATTCCATGGTGCTACAACATAAAAATGTTTCCATTTAAATAGAGAAGTTACATCAAAAAATTATTTCCATAGTAGAAGCATTCTAAATCAGAATTACAGAATTTCAAAATTAAATTTTATGTACCATGGGGCCCTCATCACATGAATGTTTCAGTCTCTGTTTTTGTGAGAATATATTAAAATATCTTCTCATTTATAGGACTTATTTTTAATAATTGTAATTCTCTAAAAGCTTCAAATGCTGATGTTTTTGAATTGATCTGAATTGCTTTGATTAAATATTTCAAACTGATTTTTGGAAAAAAAATGCAGGCAGATGTAAAGGAATCATACTTTCAATAAGATTGTTGGATTCTTCTGGCCAAGATGGAGGCATAGGCTGATACACTTTGCCTCCTCACACAAGCAAAATAAGGACAACAACAATATAAAAACAAAAAATAACCAAAACCACCAGAAAATCGAACTGCATAGAGTCCGACAACCAAGGACTTAAAGAAGAAACATTCATCTGGACTGGTAGGAGGGGCAGAGACAGGCAGACAGGTGGAGAGGATGAGTGGCAAGGCAGCGACAGGCAGACCAGGCCAGGCAGCAGCTGGCAGAGCAGGCAGTCCACATTTGCATGCAGACAAACTGGGAGGAAAAACTGGGAAGCAAGACATACCAGGCAACCCAGGGTTCCACTGTGGGGAAATGAAGCCTCAAAACCTTTGACTGAAAAAATCTGTGGGGGTTGAGGCGGCAGAAGAATGTACTCTCTCCCAGAGTTACGGGAAAGTACACTGGAGAAACCCTCAGGGTCCTAGAATGTACACAAAACCACCTCTACACAGGAATCACCACCAGAAGGGCCCAATTTGCTTGTGGGTAGTGGGGGAAGTGAATGAAAGTTTGAAGAGAGCTGAGCAAGCGCCATTGTTCCCTCTTGGACCCCTCCCCCACACACAGTGTCACAAAGCAGCGACGTGGGTTGCCCCACCCTGGTGAACGCCTAAGGCTCTGCCCCTTACTACAAAACAGGCACACTAACATAAAAAACATAGCCCAAATGAAAGAACACATCAAAACTCCTGAAAAAATACAACTAAGCAACTAAAAGATAGCCAACCTATCAGATGCACAGTTCAAAACACTGGTAATCAGGATGTTCACAGAAATGGTTGATTATGGTCACAAAATAGAGGAAAAAATGAAGGCTATGGAAAGTGAAATAAAAGAAAATGTACAGGGAACCATCAGCAAAGGGAAGGAAACCGGGACTCAAATCAACGGTTTGGAGCAAAAGGAAGAAACAAACATTCAACCAGAACAGAATGAAGAAACAAGAATTCAAAAAAAAAAAAAATGAGGAGAGGCTTAGGAACCCCCAGGACAACCTTAAACATTCCAACATCCAAATCATAGAGGTGCCAGAAGGAGAAGAGGGAAGAGCAAGAAATCGAAAACTTACTTGAAAACATAATGAAGGAGAACTTTCCCAATCTGCCAAAGGAAACAGACTTCCAGGAAGTCCAGGAAGCTCAGAGAGTCCCAAAGAAGTTGGACCCAAGGAGGAACACACCAAGGCACATCATAATTACACTACCCAAGATTAAAGATGAGGAGACAATCTTAAAAAAGCAGCAATACACAAGAAGACAGTTACCTACAAAGAAGTTCCCATCAGACTATCAGCTGATTTTTCAAAAGAAACCTTGCAGGCAAGAAGGGGCTGGTCAGAAGTATTCAAAATAATGAAAGAAAGACAAGGACCTACATCCAAGATTGCTCTATTCAGCAAGGCTTTCATTTAGAATGGAAGGGCAGATAAAGTGCTTCCCAGATAACAAGTTAAAGGAGTTCATTATCACCAAACCCTTATTGTATGAAACGTTAAAGGGACTTATCTAAGAAAATGAAGAAGATCAAAAATACACACAGTAAAATGACAACAAACTCACAACTACCAATAGCCCAACCTAAAAAAAACAAAAAGAAAAACAAACTAAGCAAACAACTAGAACAGGAAGAGAATCACAGAAATGGAGATCACATGGAGGGTTATCAGTGGAGAGAGGGAGAGGAGAAGAATAGGAGAAAAGGTACAGGGAATAAGAAGCATAAATGGTAGGTACAAAATAGACAGGGGGAGGTTAAGAATAGACTGGGAAATGGAGAAGCCAAAAAACTTGTATGTACAACCCATGGACATGAAAGAAGGTGGGGGAATGATGGTAGGAAGGGGTGTACAGGGCAGAGGGGTATAAGGGGGAGAAAAAAATGGGACGATTCTAGCAGCACAATCAATAAAATATATTTTTTTAAAAAAGACTGTAAAATAGGGGAGATACAAATTAGTTTTCCAATGTCTGATACATTGCCAAAATTCTGTTGGTGAGAGGTAGCAAACAGCAAGTATTTTCTTGCCAAACTGAGGTAGGTTTTTTGTACTTCAGTTTCTTTGGAAAAATGTTATAGTGAGATATGTGTATATGTCTATATTTTTCATAATCAATTCCAAGTATATTTCTGCTTCACTTTTCTAAATTTAGTAATGAGCGTTGTTTTTATTACAACACTGTACTCCACAAAAATGTTAAGATATCATCGTTGCAAAACTAAATAATTAGTCTAAAACTGTTAAACTTTTGGATTAGATTTACAATCGCAAGTACAATAACATCAAATGTGTTTCCTTCAACAGAATGAACAAGGGGTATCCAACCTTTTGGCATCTCTAGGCCACAATGGAAGAAGAAGAGTTGTCTTGGGCCACACATTAAATATATTGTGACACGTAATCACAAAAAAATCTCGTAACATTTTAAATAAATTTATGATTTTGTATTGGGCTGCATTCATAGCCATCCTCTGCCACAGGTGGACCACAAGCTACAGGTTGGACACTCCTATGACCTACAGCAGGGGCGTCAAACTCATTTCACTGGGGGCCGCATCAGCCTCGAGGTTGCCTTCAAAGTACCGAATGTAATTTCAACTCCTTAACAGTTAAGGAGCAGTTACATTTATACAGTCCTAAAATTATTTTGGCCCTTTGAAGGCAACCGAGAGGCTGATATGGCCCCCCAGTGAAAATGAATTTGACACCCCTGACTAAAGCTTTCCTTTGGTCTCATCAATTGGATGAGAAAAAAAACTGAAAAGTTATTGGAATTAATTTAATTTTCTACTTGCAGTATCTGAGATTATACTGATATAAAACTGGCATTATCATAATTGTTTATAAAGTTCTCTTGCAAATGAAGTTAAGATATTAACAGCTGTAAGTACAATTTTTATGTGTGTTCAAGAAACCTGAACTCCAAAATGAGTAAAATTAACTTAGATCAACAGTTATTTGATCTAAATGAAAAGCCATTCTTCAAAAAACAATATATAAAAATGCTTCAAGTGTTAAACTCTCTTTTTTGGAATTTTTAAAGAGATGCCAATGCTTCTACAACATATTTATTTATTTTGGGTTTTCTTTCGGTCAGTGATATTGCTACAGCCCTCATGTGAATGGTCAATATTGACAGGTGATACATTCAATATCAACTTTCTTGAAAAATAGAAATCTGCTAATTCATTCTTTTCTTAAAAAGGGCAGGTTTTTTTGGGGGGAGGCATAATTGCTACTAAAGGATTTATTAAAAATTTCAGAAAACATCCCTGGCCAGGTCTCAGTTGGCTGATCCTGTACACCCAAAAAAAAAAGGCTGCAGGTTTAATTCCTAGTCAGGGCACATACCTAGGTTGCAGGTTTGATCTCCAGTCAGGGCACATACAGGAGGCAACTGATCAATATTTCTCTCCCATTGACATTTCTGTCTCTCTCTAATATCAATAAACTTATCCTTGGGTGAGGATTAAAACAATTAAAAATTTTTTAAAAATTACTAAGAAGTAAAATAAATGAACAGTTTTAGATTTATACTCTATACAATGTGCCAAACTCCTATAGCAAGTACTACTCTCTGTATCTACAGGTTTGACTGCAGAGCTACTTGCCACTTTCCTGCACATATTTCACCCCATGATTTGTTACAGTTCTCACCGTCCAAGCTGACTGAAGGTCAGTGGCACAGATGCCCTGGAAGCTATGGAATAGGCCCTGGTACAGCTGGCTGGTAGACCTCTGGGCTGGCAGAGGTAGCAGTATTTATACTTCTCTGGACTGGGAGGAGGTACCTGCTCCAGCCAGTAGTAACTCAGTGCCCTCTCTTCCTTTGAGAGTACCCTGCATGCCAATCTCAAAGGGTACTGTTGGATAGTTGGATAAACTGCAGCTGGAAAGGCTAGGGAAAAGACAGGAAGGTTATTGTTGGTCCAATTCAGATTTCACTGAGAACACTGTTCATTGCACACGTATCTCATACACTGCTAGAGGCCACCATGGTAGCCATAACTGGAAATACAAAGCAGAGGCTTACATCAAGCCCATTCTGGCTTATATTTATGCAACCAGTAATAATGATACTTTATTTTTAAAATGAGAAATCCATGACCATGTTAATTTGAAAGATATAAAGGCATAAACTGGGACTGTCCTGAACAAAATATGTGTGTAGGTCACCCCATCAGTTAACGACTCTCCTAAGAAAATGTAATTAACATGGCTAAAAATCACTGAGTGAGCACTTGCTATAAGGCATGTGCTAGGAGCTTTACTGGAATTACCTTTTCTAATACCCCCAGTCAGCATAGCTATGAAATGGGTCTTATCTGTTCAGCAGACTGACCTCCTTCAGTTTTCTTAGTACAAAGCTAAAGTACAAGGCATTACTCAAGTCTTTGAGGTTTTACACAAGATTCAGATAACTAACCTGCTGAGTGGCAGGATTCATTGATATCAAATACATGTGTTGGTTTGGTCTGCCTAACAACCCAAAACCCTTCTTTTGTTGACAGTAGCACTTTTCTTTGGGTGAAATAACTTTGTATATGTTAACCATTATGACCCTCCCTAGCACCCCCCAAAAAGAAAATGTGCAAGGCAAAACCAATCACATCCCTCTAAGGGATTTAGAGCTGAATGAAATATCACAAAAAGAAAAGGTGCTTTCTTTTAAGTCACTCCAGTGGCACCACCTTGGAGAGGCTGCCCTCGATCCCGGTGCTATGCTGGTCCCTATCCTTGATGGCTCACTGTCTGAGCCCTCACTAATTCTATGAATAAATTGCAGACCTGGTCAGTGTCCCTTTAATACATTCTAACCCACCTGCTTTCAATTTAAGTTAGCCAGACTTGGTTTCTGTGGCTTACAACCAAAGCACCCTGACTCCCTCAGAAGTGAAATCTGACTCCAGAGTCTATGTTCTTAACTGTAGTTGCATGGTATCTTCCTTAGCCACCTCCTGGTGCCGGACAGGCCTGCACTTGGCTCTGCTATGATGGCAATACAGTGTAATGAAACAGCACAGAGCTCTCCTTAGAAAGCCTCCACCTGAAGTACCCCGCTTTGCTCCATTCTTGGCTGGTGTGGCTAGGCTTGATTTCCCCTAGGTTGTCTGGGATAGATACTTTTTAATGTGTTATTTTCTTCCTCAAATCTTATTTAGTCTGCAGTCTGCTTCAACAAAATCACAAGCAGCTATAAGCAGCCTTAAGAAAAGCAATATTAATATGAATACTTTCTCAGCCTGTACATCAGCATCTTTCTCAAAGATGAAGAAAATGCAGTACTCAAGTGGCTGGAATTTCTCACTGTACCACACACACTTTCCAAAGTTGGAGAACATAAAGTTTCCTGGAGGAGAGAAGAGAGGGAAGGGGCAGCACAGCTGAATAACAGAACTGGATCACATACTCAACAGGCTTTTTAAAGGATGTCTAGTGGCCCTGGTTGGTGTGGCTCAGTGGATTGAGTGATTTTTACAGTTTTTATGATTACTTCACCCAGTTCAGGTTGAGTAAAACCATTTTTGTCTGAAATGGTTTTGCACCTGGCTGGTATAGCTCAATGGACTGAGCACGGGCCTGCGAACCAAAGAGCCACTGGTTTCATTCCCAGTGAGGGCACATGCCTGGGTTGCAGGCCAGGCCCCCAGTTGGGGGCACAAGAGAGGCAACCACAAATTGATGTTTCCCTCCCTCTTTTTCTCTTTCCCTTCCTCTCTCTAAAAATAAATAAATAAAGTCTAAAACAAAACAAAACATGATGTCAAGTGGCAACTGATACAAAGAATCATGTAAAAATTGTATCTTCATAAAACAACACATTTGTAAAGGATACTGCCCCTAGAACTGCTACCTCAGCTTGGTACAACTAGCACATCCTGCCAAAAACTCAGCTGCACCTTATGATCATTTATGCAGAGGGAGGAGAGAAGGCACTGAGAAAGGAACAATCACACTAAGAAAGCTGAAAACTCACAGAAAGTAAACAGGAAATACTGGTCATTGCTATACCCAAAGTTTAAGTAGTTAGTGGCTACTGTTTGAATCAGACAATTTTTAAAAATAAAACAGCAACATACAATCTCATGAAACATATTCAGGAACACAAAACCAGATAAATGGCTTTGTACCAGTTTGCTAGCACACAATGACATCACCAGGCCAAAGGGAACCAAACTGGGAGGAAATGATCCTGAAGTTTCAACTATAGCTAACACTGAAAACTCTATGGGAACCTCAAGGAAACTGTGAATTTTGTACATGCAAATTTTCTAAATACACAGACTTTAAGAGCTGCAACCACTAGTTATCAATCCATTTACTCACTCATCTTATGCATGAGCGTGTTGAGGCTAAGAGAGATTAAATGCTTGCTCCAAGGTCACAGATCCAATTAGTGGTAGATCTGAGATTAAAAATAGAGCCTTCTAATTCCATTCTCAACCACTCTTTATTTTTTACCATGTTGCCCTAGTCTCAGTCAGGTCTGAAGAATTCTCACGTGTAGTCTTCACCACATGAAGCTGTGACTGTATCTCCCTAACAACACCTCCAAGGATGTACAATACTGTCTGGCTTATTTCACCTTTTTCTAACCCAAGACACTTCATTCCAAAGACAGGTGTTTGCTCCAGCCTCTCAGGTTCCTTGGGGTTCACTATGGCCAGAACCTGGTTAGAGAACCAACAGTGGAAAGTTGGATGCAGCCATAATCAATGCATACATTTTTTTAAATCCTCACCTGAGGATATATTTATCAATTTTAGAGAGAAAGGAAGAGAGGGGGAGAGAGAAAGAGGGGCACAGAGATGAACAGACACTTCCCTTAAGCAATCTCAAGTCTAAGGAAGAAACACAAAAGTCAAAAGATCTCAATGCTTTTATCTTTATCAGAAGTAAAATTCCATCAGACTTGTCAACAGTTAACTTGGCTGATCTGATTTTCACCTTGGCATTTCTTTTCCCCTGCTGGCACCCTTGAGTAATGACTGAAAAATAAAGGTCAAAAGGCTGATGACAAGGACATAAGGAAAAAAATAAAGAGCCTAAAAACTCTATTACTGAACTAAACATGTCTTGTAAGATAATCTAGAAACAACTCTTTTCTTTTCAGAGAAGGTTGTATTCCCAATTTAGAACTCTAAAATATGAAAAAAAAAAAAATCACTTCCTATCCTTTAAGATTTGTCCTAAATCCCATTTAGTGAAACTACAAGTAGTATCAAATTGCCTAACTCAACCAATATTTAAGTCCTGAACACCTGTAGAGAGACTCCATACCCCCTGAAGTCCCCAGCACAGCAGCTAAAGCAGATGTGTTTGACAGAGATGTTATCACTCTTAAAACTAGCTCTAGAGCTGTATAATTAGCAACACAATTCTTAAATTATAACAGTTTGGGGAAAGGGGACTGAAAACTATTTGTTTGTTCTCAGTGAACTATGATGTAAAACACCAAATTGGTTTCAGATGCTGTAGCTCCTATTACAATGAAAGGTTAATGAATTGTTTACTTGGGGTAAAACAAAAATTAAGGAGTCACATTTTTAAAGCAGACATATTCTAAAACTCTACTTAGAATGAAACTGAGAGTAATAAAATTACCCACATTTATAGCTGTCAATCAAAATAACTTTGCGGAAAACATTTAAAATATATTGAGGAAACTGTAAGCAGTTTGAATAATATTATTGGCATTCATTCTCAGTGTTAACATCTTATATACCATGATAATAATTGATATAGGCTTCTTACTGAAGTTGTGAAATAGTGCTTGGTAAAATATTTTGATTTCTATTATTATGAAAAGAATAAAAAGTTCCTTTTACTCATTTTTTCTGACATTTAATCCATGACAGTCAATCATTTAAGATACTGTTTAGTTTGTTCTTCATCTCACACTGAGAATTTCACTCTTGATAGACTTGGCAAAAAGATCCACTCTTTAGACCTGCTCCAAACTCAGCAGAGCTGCAATGATGCTGACTGCTTGCGTCTGTCCCAACATTTTGATTTCCTCCTAGGCAGGCACTAGTTTCTCTAGGATTCTGGGGAAAAGTATTGTAAGGTCAAATTTTTCATCTCTAACATAAATCTGGCCATTTCAAATAACATTATCATTCTTATAATGAAAACTTATATAACAGTGATAATGACACTATCATTCTTATTAGTAGGAATTTGGAGCTTTTAAAATCTTCATATACAAGACTTCATTTAATTCTTGTATATGGGAGGTACCATCGTATAAGGAAGTTATTCTTAATTTCATATTTCCATTAAACTCTATTCACTCATGAAATTAGTTAGAGTTTATTCGCCCCTTGTTATGGGCTGAATTGTATGCTCCCATTCATATATTGAAGTCCTAACCTTCAGCACCTCAAATTTGGCTGTATATGGAGGTGGGGTCTTTAAAGAGATAATTAGGTAAACTGAGGTCATTGAAGTAGACCCAGATCCAATAGGACCAGTGTCCTGATAGGAAAGATGCAGACTCAGACAGGCACAGAGGGAACACTGTAAAGATGCAGGGCGAAGGTGACTAACTCTATAAGCCAAGGAGAGAGGCCTCAGAGAAAACCACCCCTGCACTTGGATTCCAGAACTCTGAGGAAATAAATTTGTTTTTTTTAGCCACCCAGTCTGTGGGACTTAGTTATGGCAGCCCTAGCAAACTAATACATCCCCTTATCTCCTGTAAGCTATACACAGACCTCTAGCTTTTAGGTAGAGCAAATTCACTAGCTTTCCCAAACTCTTCCTACTTTGCTGAAAAATATTCTGAATGCTAAACATCTCATAAGGTCTCACTTTTAACAATCTTAGACTTACTCCTATAATACCGGCACTCAAGTCATCTAACTAAAGTCATCTAAATGACAAATGATCCACTTGAGCAATATGCTGTGCTACACAGCAACCAGAAAAACATGCAATATATTAAAAAATTGAATATTGAGTGGAATTAACAACTCCCCCTCAAAAATGATAAGAAAAGAAATACACAGTTTTATGTGGTGTGGCCAAAGGAAAACAGCAGAGGAATCAGCTGCTAGAGGAGAGGGATCACAGTGGAAAATCAGGTCATAGAATTTGGGGGAGGGGAAAGTTCACTAATGATTTTAATGAAATGAGTTTTCTCCCCTATGTAGAAAGGAGTGTTATGAACTTAAATCAGGACAAGAAATGTTTTGCAAATTTAAGAATAAAACCTTTATTCTTGCAGGATGGTCATGATCTTGAGAGAAACACAGAGTCTTGGTTTTTGTTCTATATCACTGTACTAAATTAAGCAAGTAAACTAGTAACTAAAGGACATATTGTCAATGAAGAAAGCTAACTATTCTGGTAGCTTCTGAATATGCCAGGGGAAGTCCAGTGAATCAACTTTTTCCTTACACGTATTTTCCTATGGTTCCAATTGATATTTCATTAAACAAGACAACTCTTTTCTCTTTCTTTTCTCCCTTGCTGTATTTTTTATGCTATTTTGCCACCATATAGTATCTACTTAAAAGTAGACAGAAAATCAAAACATGAAATTATAGATGAAACATGAAAATGAGAAGAGACTTTAGAGGTCATCTCTGCCAACTGTTTATCTAAAAATCTACCAGTAATTCTTATGAGTTAAAAAGCTACTACAGAATAAGCATGAGACTGCTGGTTACAGATCTATCATTTATTCTTGCTAGCCCTGGTTCCTCCTCCTATAAGTGGCCAGTGGTTTTAGTACTGGATCAATCCTATGCTCAGCCTATCTCAGTATTAAGTTAAAACAAGTACCTAATTTTAGAACTCACTGATTAAAGTCAAAAGAATAAAACCTGAGTGTTTAAAAGGTTCTCATTCATTCATTCATTCATTCATTCATCAAGCACCTACTGAGTGTTTAAAATGTACCAGGCCCAGATCTAGGTGCCAAAGATGCAATAGTTAAAAGAAAGACATGTTCCTTGCCCTTGCAGAGCTTAAAGTCTAATTTGTATAACACAACAGTATAAGAGTTTTTACTGTTAGTAAAAGTAATATCAAAGTTAAGGGCTGGTTAGCTGCTCAGATAGGATCTAGCAATTCTGCAATATGTTAATAGGATCGCCAGTCTAGTCTGTGTAATCCTTCTCAGAGCTTTACTCTGAGCAACCAGTCAATTATTAGGGCTCATACACGAGTTGTAATATATTTAATGTTCATTGCTTAGGCATGAGAATTTAAATGAAATTTCTCTCAGATTCCAAACCTATGTAGGTTTCTGCGCTTGATTACTTCACCTGGGAAGATAATTAGTATGGATCAGGTAGACCATTAGCAACATAAAGAACCACCTCAGTATTGCTGGCTTGATTCTGAATAAAACTTAACAGATGATCTTCTGACCCAAGTAAAACAACAAATTTGGAATAATAACCCAAAGGCCTAAGGGTTTAGTTACATTAGTAACCCTTTACCCTGAATAGCATGCTTCCATTTCCTTTTCCTACCTCCAATTTTTTTTGCACCTTTTTGTGTTTCTGTTAGGCTAGACCCCAGAAGCATCAACAGAACAGAGGCAGTGTTCACATTTTCAATTCACTTTTAATTACGGAAAACATCAAAACCCCATGTACAATTTCTTCTGGTTCCACTAAGAACACAAAGACTTACCAAGAGAGAGAATAACAGAAAAATAATAAAGTTAGAGAATTATGACAATGCAGAAAAGGAAAGAAAAGATGAAACAGGCAAAAAAAATGATGACAAATTTACATCTTCCAGCTGGCATGCTGCCTTGGATCAAAAACTAAAAATGTGCCTTCTGATTTAAGGTGGCTACAATTTTTACTGTGCTTCACCCGAGTCACATTTTTAACCTCTCCAGTTTCTATAGCTGAAAAAAGATTTTATTATTTGAGAGGGTAGGGAATGAAGGTGATAAAAAAATAGGGAGAGAAAACAAGGTTCTCCACTCCTGCCATCCTTTGTCACCAGAATGCATAACCTCCCACAGGTAGTTATTTTAAGAAGTATATTCTACAGAAAAGAGCAATCACTCCTTAAATGGGCCAACATGTTCAATTGTTTAAAAGGGTCAAAAAGAAGGAAAAGATTAATCTGAACTATATTGGAAGCATGTAATATAGTTATTCTCCATTGCTGTTTCCTCACCTAGTTTTCTTTTTGACATTTTAGACCACTGGAATACCTTGAACATTTTAGCTTTAGGGGAAAAGGGGAGAAGGTGAAACAAAAAGAAAAATAACTTAACCTCCTAGTATAGACCACGTTTGAAATTTCATTCATCAAATGTGTGAACTTTGGCAGACAATAGGGCAAAGGAGACAATGAAAAGAAAGAAAGAATAAAATGTAAAAGGTACAGTGGAGGGGGACACTTGAAGTTGAAAGGACTGTAGTGGAGAGAAAAGGATTAGCAGGCATGAACCCAATTAATGGTTGCCCAATGGTTAGAGCAGCAGTCTCCAACCCTTTTGGCACCGGGACCAGTTCTTCCATGGGAGGCAAGGAGGGGGGCCAGGAGGAGAAGCCCAGGCAAGCTTCAGTTGCTCCCTGCTGCTCACCTCCTGCAGTGAAGAGGGGGTGGGGTGCAAGAGTTGGAGCTCAGGCAGGCTTCCCTGCAGCCCAGTTCCTAACAGGCCTCGGACCAGTCTGGGGTTTGGGGACCCCTGCACTAGAGGACCATCCTCCCAAACATGCAATAAGTCTCTATAGAGTGAACCAAACTACTTTGTTCATATTAGTAAAGGGACGACACAAAGGGGGTGAGCGCATGCCAAGGGCGCAGAAATACAGCAGAGGTGTCAGTGCGCGACGCTGCTGAGGGCCAAAGCAGGCAGTGTCCAGTGCCAGAAAACACCCACAGGGGTCCAGTCTTGGGGCCATGCAACCGCTGGCAGGCTTCCTGAACTTTCTGAGCCTTGTCTATAAAATTAAGAAGGGTTGGACTGAATGATCACCAAGGTTTCTTCTGTCTTTTAAAAAATCATGGTTCTAAAATCTAGAATTTTACTTTTTAAAACCAAATCTGATGCAAATAGTGTCACTAACTCCTGAAACTTTGAGTATCCCCAAAGCCATCCTCACAAAGGCAGCTTGATACCACAGATAAAGAATCAAGAAAAACAGAAAACAAGAACTAGAGAATAACAATCAATTCAAATGGGTATATGGGTATGGAAGTGCTACCACCAACAGCCCAAGATCAACTTCTCACACAACTTCCAATAATTACTGCCCATGCCTAGGCATTCCACTCTGTCATTGTTACAGACCACACCACGCACTGTATCTCCAAATTAAAATAGTATTTTCATCATGTAGAGACGTATGTCAGTAATACCATAGACAAATTAAAAGCAAATAATACCAAAATATTTGTATAACACTTTCTACTTTATAAAGTAATCCATCATTACATCTCTAGTGCTGCATAACAAAAATGTTAGTAATTTTTTAAAAATGAGAGATACTCATCCTAAGAGTTTTCTGTTCATTATTTCTTTTAATCCTGAAAAACAACCCCATGAATAAATATATTGTTGCCCACATTTTATAGATGAGGAAATTGTGTCTAAGAGACAGTGAGTGACCTACAAATTTGTAGAGCTAGTTAGCAATGCAGACCCACAAGTCCTGGCTTAAAGATCTGGTAGAGACATAAGGTTAACCACTGAGACTACGTATCCCCTTAAAGGTCTATCTAACACAGGTGTCACACTCTTACTTCATTTAAAAATGTCGTTCTTAAATGTTGTTCTATACCCAGGACATTACTAAGAGGTTTGATGATCCTTACTTTCAAGAATATTAAAATCTTACTGGAGAAATGAGGAACAAATGAAACAAATTAAAATAAAAAGCAACTTATCTAATAGTTAAATAGCAAGAGAATGACATGTACCTCATTTCTACATGACAAATATTGAGAATACACTTTTGTAGGGGAAAACAAACAAACAAACAAACAAAAAAGGAATATGTAGGTGGCTTTGTGAACCACTGAGGCTACGATGATAGGAAGATTAGGGGAAGACATGGTTCCTATTCCACAAAGACACACTTTTAAAGTTGAAACCCTTCAAGCAGTGGGGCCAGGACAGGAGCATGGTTTGCTGAATCTAATGCAATGCCTGCCACCTGGCTATAGTCACTAAGCAAATTATGTAAGTGAAAGGTTGTAGGAAGAAAAAACAAATTGGTTTAGCAATACAAAATTTATCGAGTTAGAATAAAGTATCTCTGTAGGCTATGTTAATTTAGGCTCCAATTATATAACACAAGCATTGAAATAATGAAATTACATAGCCCCAAATGCACTTAATAATCACCACAAAAGAAGCCACAGCAAAAGCACTAATAAAGTTAACATAAATAACCTGGGTCAATGCTGAGATAAAGAAAAGAGTAATGAGTTGCAAAAATAATATAGAACAATATCAGGAAGTACAGTCCTGTCCCTCTAAAATCTGTTAATTTTTTATTCCAACCACACCCTGACTTGCACAGTAAGGATGGAAAATCATACAGAAACTTCCTGTACTTTAGTTTTCAAACACACCTCTGTATATTGTTTTATCCTGAACAGAACACTCTAGAATGTCCTTTCTTTACCCTTGACATTGGGTAAACTCGCACTCGCCCAATGTCACTCCTCTGGAAGCTGTTTCTGGCATCCGCAGGCAGAACTGACCTGGTGCTCCTAGAAGCTGCTTCTGTGCTTTGCATTCTGTGCTTTGCAAGTGCATTTCCTGCTGCACTCAACACTGCCACATGGGGACCACTAGCCCCAGTGTCTACCTCTCTAATTGGGAGCTCCTAAACTGTAAGGTTCTTGACTTAGTCACTTTCATAGATCTACTGCCTAACATTGTGCCCACTGATAAATACTTGAATAGAAAATAAATCATAATTCACAGAAAATATGCCAAGTGCCATTTGACATTTACAGAACTAGTACAATGTTTAACAGATAGCAGATACTCAATAAACATTTGCTATCATTCTATTGCTCATAGAATTTAAAATCTGTGCTTAACACAAAGCTGTGAGGAAACACTCATTTAAATGAGACCAGCAGTAAATAGTAATATTGTATTAATGTTTGCATAATACATTTTACTTTTTCAGAGTCTATCCTTTGGCTCTCCTCTTCAACTAGGAAAGTCAAAATGTACTCTATCTTATCGAATCTTTACAACAACCTCATGAGAATTCTGCTGTTCTGACTGAAAACCACTATCCTACAAGTCCCTTTATGTGTACTTAATTTTGAGGTATTAAAAAATAATATTATTCTAATGACATGTGGAAAGTACAAAAGCAGTGAGTGTTAAAAGGAGTAGTGAGAAAGAATGCACGACCATGGTGGAAACAAAAATTAGGGAAAACTGTAAAATATGAATCAGGTAAGAAAATGATAGATGTTGCGTGTGTGTGGAACGAGGCAGATGACAGAAGAAACTCCAAGGGCCAACAAGGAATCGGGCAATGAGGAAAAGTACTGTGTTTATGCAATTCTCAGTAACTGGCAGGAGACAAGAGAAGTGATTAATGACATGGAAAAGGTTCTGAGTGGTGGCTAGCAAATGAGCTTCAATGGTGCATGGTTATTAACTCAACGTCACTCCAGAAAAAGGAAGGAAGATTGAGAACTTAAGGCCAAGTATGGTTCAAATGCTGCTAAAAAACATTACTGCAAGGCCTACTTAATTCTGCTCAGCAACAATTCCAGAAGCCTTATAGGTAAGGATTGTCATGTCCTGTGGAGACAGTGTAACAGATTTTCAGAGGAAATTTTTTACAAGATGACAAGCCAATTTTTAAAACAGACAAAAATAAGAATATACAGTTCACAAAAGAAGATAAAGCAAATGACAGTTAAAAACATAAATAGATGCTCAACATCACTACTTATCAGAATAATAAAAATTAAGAGCAATGAGACATCACTATACACCTACAGGAATCATTAAATTTAAAAGACTGACAATGTCAAACATTGCCAAAGACATGGGAGGCTAGAACTCTCATTGTATTAGTTATCTACTGCTGTCTAACTAATTATCTCAAAAACTTAGCAGCTTAAAACATCAAACATTGATTCCCTCACACAGTTTCTGGTGGCCAGGAATCCAAGCTGAGCTGTGTGGCTCTGACTGGATCTCCCATAAGGTTGCACTCAAGGTGTCTCCCAGGGCTGCAGTCGTCTGGAGGTGTAACCAGCTGAAACAGGTACCTCCAACCTCACTCACATAGCTGTCAGTAGGAGGTATTGGTTTCTCATTGGCTGTTGGCCAGAGGCCACAATTCTTCATCATATGGGTCTCTGCATAGGGCTGCTCACAACATGGCAGCTGGCTTCTCCTGAAGCGGTGATTCAAGAGAGTAAGCAAACAATCAGGATGAAAGTTGCACTGTATTTTATAACCTAAGCTTGGAAGTAACATACCAGCATTTCTGCTGTATTCGAATGATCATTTAAACTAACCCCGAGAAACATTATAGGAGAACCTCTGAAAGCAGGAATCACTTGGGTTCATCTTGTAGGCTGGCTACCAAGTCATACATTGTTGGTGGAAATACAAAACAGTAAACCACATAGGAAAGAATACATATTATGTACAGTTACCAAATGACCCTTCTTTCACTTGCAGTCTTAATTTACTCAAGAAAAAGGAACAAATGTATCCATACAGTATACGAGGGTTCACTGCAGCATTAGACATGATAGTCCCAAACTGGAAGCAATCCAAATGTCCACTATCAGAAAAATGAACAAAAAAATTTGAGGCTTCTGGCCAAGATGGAGGCATAGGTAGACACACTGTGCCTCTTCACACAAGCAAAAGAAGGACAACAACGATTTAAAAACAAAAAAGAACCAGAACTGACAGAAAATCAAACTGTATGGAAGTCCAACAACCAAGGAGTTAAAGAAGAAACATTCATCCAGACCAGTAGGGTCTGGATGACGGTAGAGTGGAGAGGACTCAGGGCAAGGGGTCGAATGGAGGACTGGGGCAGTCCCACATTCAAGTGCAGATAAACTGGGAGGAAAAACAGGAGCAAGACAGACCGTGCAACCCAGGGTTCCAACGCAGGGAAATAAAGCCTCAAGCCTCTGATTGAAAACACCTGTGGGGGTTGAGGCAGCAGCTGGAGAAACTCCCAGCCTCACACGAGAATTTGTCAGAGAGACCCACAGGGTCCTAGAACGTACACAAAACCACCCATCCAGGAATCAGCTCCAGAAGGGTCCAACTTGATTGTGGGTAGCAGGGGAAGTGACTGAAAACTGGCAGAGAGTGGAGCAAGCACCATTGATCCCTCTCGTACCCCTCCCCCACATACAGAGTCACAATGCAGTGATATGGGTTGCCCCACCACAGTGAACACCTAAGGTTCTTCCCCTTACTACAAAACAGGCAGCCAAGACCAAAAAAAATGGCCCAAATGAAAGAACAGATCAAAGCTCCAGAAAAAATGCAACTAAGCAACTAAGAGATAGCCAACCTATTGGATGCACAGATCAAACCACTGGTAATCAGGATGCTCACAGAATTGGTTGAATATGGTCACAAATTAGATGAAAAAATGAAGGATATGCTAAGTGAAATGAAAGGAAATGCACAGGGAACCAACAGTGATGGAAAAGAAACTGGGTCTCAAATTAATTGAGTGGACCAGAAGGAAGAAAAAAACATACAATCAGAAAAGAATGAAGAAACAAGAACTCAAAAAAATGAGGAGAGGCTTAGGAACCTCCAGGATAACTTTAAACATTCCAACATCTGAATTAGAGGGGTACCAGAAGGAGAAGAGGAAGAGTAACAAGTGGAAAACTTATTTGAACAAATAATAAAGAACTTCCCCAATCTGGCAAAGGAAATAGACTTCCAGGAAGCTCAGAGAATCCCAAAGAGGTTGGACCCAAGGAAGCACACACCAAGGCACATCATAATTAAGTTACTCAAGATTAAAGATAGAGAATCTTAGAAGCAGCAAGAGAAATGGAGACAGTTACCTACAAAGGAGTTCCCATAAGAATGTCAGCTGACTTCTCAAAGAGACCTTACAGACAAGAAGGGGCTGGAAAGAAATATTCCAAGTCATGAAAGGCAAGGACCTACATCCAAGATTGCTCTATCCAGGAAAGCTTTCATTTAGAATGGAAGGGCAGATAAAGTGCTTCTCAGATAAAGTCAAGTTAAAGGAGTTCATCATCACCAAGCCCTTATTATATGAAATGTTAAAGAGACTTATCTAAGAAAAAGAAGATAAAAGACATATACAGTAAAATGACATCAAACTCACAATTATTAACAACCACACCTAAAAGAACAACAAACTAAGGAAACAACTAGAACAGGAACAGAATCACAAAAATGGAGATCACATGGAGGGTTATCAGCAGAGAAGGGGGAGAGAGGGGGTAAAGGTACAGGGAATAAGAAGCATAAATGGTAGGTAGAAAATACACAGGGGGAGGTTAAGAATAGTATAGGAAATGTAGAAACCAAAGAACTTATATGTATGACACATGGACATGAACTAAAGTGGGGGGAGGTGCGTGGGGAAGGGTGTGGAGGGGAGTGAAGGGGGGGAATGGGACAACTTTAATAGCATAATCAATAAAATATATGAAAAATAAAAATAAAATAAATTTTAAAATTTGACATATATCCACTCTGTGGAATACTACTCAGCAATTACAAAGAATAAAATAATAAATTCAACATGACTGAATCTCAAACACTTTGTGAGAGAAAGTGCAGCATATGAGCCTATTTATATGAGATTCTAGGAAAGGCAAACTATTAGTGGCAGAAAGCATAAGGGTAGTTGCTTCAGGCTGGAGTAGGGAGAGAGGACAATGGCAAAGGGCCATGAGGAAGCTTTTTAGTGTGAGGGAACTTAGTATATCTTCACTGTGGTAGTTACATGACTATCTGTACTTACCAAAATTGACAAAACTGCACACTTAAAATGGTTAAGTTTTATTTTATGCAAATAATACCTTAATAAAAAATACTATCATTATATAGATGACATTGCTGTATGCTTCTCAACTCCAAAGAAAACAACGCAAATTCATTAAATGTACAAAACTTTTATAACCTATTTTTCTCAGTTGTAAGTTCAGTATACATAAAATGCAAAAACAATTTCACATGTTATTAAGAAAAAAACAGAAAATCAAATTTAAGAGACTAGTGAATGTTAGGCTTATCTGGAAATGAATGTAACTTACAAGAGGGAATGATAAAGTCCCTAACCAGAAGTAACAGCACCGTGAATGGCAAGAAGCCATATTACACAGGCTGAACTGACTGAATTTGTCAACTGCTTGGAGGTGAAGAAGAATGACAGGAGTTAGTCAAATATGACCATTGGGAGGATTATGATACCATTAAATTATCAAATACCACCTTCCCAGTGAGGCATCTGCTGACTGTGCTATTTTAAACTGAAATACCCTCACCTACTCCTCTAATCAGAACTCCTATGCTCCCCTGTTTATTTTTTACTACATCATTTTATGACCTTATGACACTGCACATTAGTAAATTACATTTAATTTACTCATTCCCTTTGTTGACTGTCTGCCCCCACCAGACCATGAGCTCCACAAGGTATTGTTCTGTTTTATTCACTGCTGTACAGTGCCTAGAAAAGTATCTGCTAGATAATAAGAACCCAATAACTATTTACTAAATGCACTGAATGAAAATATTAAAAGAACTAAGAAAACCATGTAAATAAACAAGTATGTACATATGTGTGAGGAAAGCAGGAAGAAATGATGGGTTTGATTTAGATAAAGTAGAATACGAGTTGTCTGACAGCTAAAGAAGAACTGCACTAAAAGGGTTAGCAATTTTCCTGAAAACAGTAGCTAAAGCTCTACAAAAACATACGTTTTCTAGGAGGCACCTCAAATTCCACAACTAAATTCTCATGCTCCATCAAACTTGTTCTCTTTCAACCAAGGGATCTATGGCAAACAAAAATCTAAAACATTTTCTTCAGCACTATATTTCACTGTGTTGCAAAAGTCTTCATCTCTCTGAATATGGACTGTGTATTGTCAGATATTATTACAGAGTAAATAATCTTGACAATGGCATTAATTTCACCACATGAGGTCAGTAGAAATATTTCGGCAGTGTACTGGTAGCCTTTAAACCTCCTAACTCTTTACTCCCTGATAGACAAGTAAACGCCTGGTATTTAATATACACACAATTAGTGAAAAGGTTCTCCACAAGGAAGTGAAACACAGACTGACTAATGACAGCCTTTTGAATATCATCACAAACGTATTGTTCTTGCAGATCAAACATTTCAACCAGTGTTTTTTCAAGGAAGTTGGGTGTATGTGTGGACTGGATTCAAAGGGAGAGTTAAAGAAAGGTCTGAGCCTACCACAAAAGCTAACAATTAATTCCAGGGCATAGGAAAAAAATACATTTTTCCCAGGACACAACTGACAGAGACATCTACTTCCTAGTGAAGAAGAAAGTCCTAAAGAAATCATCCTCAAGCATGATAAACAGTGCCTTGAGGAGAGACTATTCTCCAGAATAAGCACTACCCCAGGAAGCCCGATTCCATGCCCCACAATCATGGAACGACATGGAGTTTAATTTACTAATTCAGTGTTTATTGGGTCTTCTCAAGTGCCAGACAGCGCATGTGCCCTCATAGAGCTCAACTGATGTAAACCAGTGAAGGTGCTAAGGGGAGACTGATGATTCTAGGACTTAAAAAAATCATAGCCTGTCAATGACCAAAGAACTTTACAACAGTCTAATCAAACCACTCCTGGGTTTGAAAGTGTCTGTGTGTGCGTGTGTGTGTGTGTGTGTGTTTAAATTAACTTTACTGGAGCAACATTTATTAAATAACATCGTGTACATTTCAGGTGCACAACTTTAAGACACCTGTATTGTGTGCCCACCACCCAAAGTCTACTCTCCCTCCATCACCATAAATTTGACCCCCTTTACCCTCTTCATCCTCTCCACACCCAGGGGTGTAAATATTAAAGGAGATAACTGAAGTATATTTTTACCTGGGTACCTGGCACAGCGCTGCTGAGTGAGTGCTCAACACATGTTAGCAACTACAGTGCCAGTTGGTCCCATTACTATCCTGACTTTCTTTTATCCACTGGGTATTAGAGACTGATTCTCACAAACTCTGCTCCAGGATATAGGGCCATCGAGTCTCTGTGTTTAACTCATTTCATGAGCCAGCCTGTCAGTCTAGATTCTAGAAACCATACTTCCTAAAATTTGGCACCACTTAAGTGCCAGTCCCTAACTGCTCAAATACCCTGCATCTGTTGACTTAAATAAAGAGGTAAACTGAGGCAATCCCAAATGAATGAATTTATTTGGGAATAGCAGAGATATTGCCATTTGTGTCCTGCAAACCATAGCAAGCTACAGGCGAGTATCTGCTGAGGGTATGGAGTAGGCTGTATTTATGGACAGGTATTGTAATGATGGGAGAGCTCACTGAGAGTCAGTTAAAATAATAAACAAAAGGAGAGCAGCCTTGAAAATATCCTGAGCAGACAAAAGCAGTCCAGTCTGATCACACAGGCAAAGCTCAATCCAGCCCACTTTGCCAGAACTACCAGACCTTGGCTATCTCCTATTCATGCCTCTGGACAAGTTTTCTAAAGCTGAAATTAAACAATCTTTGACCAACCACCTATCAACCAAGAAAATTCAAACACTATCCAAATTTCTGCAAACTACACATTTACAAGAAATCAATCTATTAGTCCTTAAGTTTTATCTTCCTGCAGGCGTATTAGTGGGACTTCCCACTTCACACACTCTGGTACTACTTTAGATTGAAACATTTTCTGGCTCTCACCCATTCCCAGTCAGCACTGCTCCACCTCCACGCCCCAGGGAAGGTATACCACATGCCCCTGAGGCCAGGAATGGCTGATGGGGCCCTCAGTCCCACCAGCAGCCTGCTAACGGCGAAATGAGCCCATCTACGCGGCAAACACAAAGGCCCTGGCACACAAATAGGACTGACCTCTCAGAGGCAGAACAACAAAACACCTTGAAGTGTAAATTGAAAAACCACCAAAATGTCTTCTCTCTGTAAGCACTGTTATTTCAGCTGAGTACTGCAGTGTCTTTTTATATATACCTCACTTTGTAACTTCTTTGAAATAATCGATGGTATCCGTGGACAGAAATAAGCAACATCCAACCACCTGCATTTCTGTTAATGGTGGGGACCGACATCGGATTCTAACAGTAAGATGTATACAGCGTACACACACAAAACCCAGATGACTGAGTATGTAAATCATACAATTCCACTGATCAACAGTCCATTTGTGATTACTAAAATATTACCATTCTCAGCTGATAAAATTAGCATGAGAAGACCATGATCTCTCTTCAGCAAAGACAAAGGCAGATCACATTGCCTTTGAAAGGCAAAGGGTTGGCTCAGGGTGACCTGTCCACACATTCACATGATGTAAGTATGGCTGACAGCTGCCCACAGAGAAATGAAAGAAAGGAATGCCAACCTTAAGAAGCCCATGACCCCACAAACTGGCCTCCTGACATAACATTTGGTTCATTACAATATATGAAAGAAGTCTTGTTGCTCAGCAACAACAGATAATACACACCAGCACTGAAGGAGAAGCTAATCAATATAGTATTGGCTAGAACTCCTTCATAAGCAAAAGTAAAACAATAATTTACTCTGAAATTCTGATTGCAGAGTATGCCCCCCATGAGCTAACCTTTATCTCTACCCCCACTAAGCTGAACAAATATTTATCATGGATTTTTCATGAAATTACCACAGGGTGAGCACTAACCTACATCAAAATTTAAATTGAAAACAAGTCATAGAAATGACAGACAAGAATGCACCTGTTCTGAGTGGTAACACTGTTCAGGACTTAGAGGAGCACTGTTCTTTCACTGGGCAACTACTAAAACCAAAACCAAACATAATCTCATATTTCACTAATGTCATGCAAAAAAGGGTGATAATCCTTTCCTCCAAATATACATTTTAAAAAGTTAAGATTTGTTAGAATTAATGGTAACAGCAATGTAGGTGCCTCTATCTTATTAGCACTAACATTTACTGAGCATGGCCAGGCCCTGTGCTAACTACTTTATATTCATTAAATCTTTACTGCATCCTTGAGGGGTAATGCTATCATTTCCATTTTACAGTTTCATGAACAGAGGCTCAGAAAGAACAAATAACCAGTCTCAGTCCATCAGTCAGTCCATCAGACCAGGTAGTTGCCAAGTCAGGATTCCACCTCACTCCAGAGCAGGCCGCCTGACAGAACTTCCTGTGTGCTAGGAACACTGTGTATTTGTGCTGACCAATTCAGTAGCCATAGGTACATGGAATATGGCTATTGTGATTGATTAATTATATTTTCAATTTCAATGAATTTAAATTTACCAAGCCACATGCAGCTGGTGGCTACCATATTGGACTGGACGGAGCAGCTCTAGAGCAGTGGTCGCCGACCAACAGGCTGCAGGCAAAATCTGGCCAGGGCCTGTTCTTGTCTGACGAGGAGCTAAGAATGTGTTTTGTACTAATAAACGGTTTTTAGAAAAGCAGCAGCAAAAGAGATAGCCTATGGTCCACAAAGCCTAAAATGTGGCCCTTTACAGAAAAAGCCCCAGAGCTATCCTTTGAACATCTTTTTTTTTTTAAAGATTTTATTTATTTATTTTTAGAGAGGGAAGGGAGGGAGGGAGGGAGGGAGAGAGAGAGAAACATCAATGTGCGGTTGCTGGGGGTTCTGGCCTGCAACCCAGGAATGTACCCTGGCTGGGAATCAAACCTGGGACACTTTGGTTCCCAGCCCATGCTCAATCCACTGAGCTACGCCAGCCAGGGCTCCTCTGAACATCTTAACCACCACAATCACTGCCCCTGAGAGGAGATTTCAAGCCCAGTCTCCCAGTTTAAATCTTAACAGTGTGACAAGGACATTAAAATCATGTCATGGGAGCATTTTCCTATTTTTCATTATGATATTTAAGTCTAAGCAAAGGCAAAAGATGCTGACCAAGATATGCCCTAATCAAGTTAGGTACAGTTAGCCACCAAAATAACATTCCACAGTTACAATCTGCTTTTGCATTCATTGTTTCCTGTTCTATTTAAAACAGCCTCATGAGCAAGAATGCCCATTTTATAAAGGAGAAACCTGAAACAATGGGGCTCAATGCTACATCAAAGAAGTGGCAAGTCCAAGTCCACTGATTTATTTATGAAATGAGATTTCTGTGGAAGCTGAAAAAAAATAAAATTAAGAAGAAACAAATGGTACAAGGATGAGCACCCTATAAATCTGACTGATTCGGGCAGAATAGCTAAGGCCACAGGTTTTCTGTGCCTGTGGGAGAAACAGCCTCTATTCTTCCACCAAGTTAAGTAGATACAGAGGGAGAGGTGGGGACAGGACTCCTCCAGGACCTCCATCAGTTTCTGGAACATGAGCAGTCTCTGAAGGATAGGGTGGGTCCCAAAAATCAAGAAAACAGCTCCCAGGAGTCCCGGCCCCCTCAAAAGTATACCCAGTTTTGCCCCCTTCTACTTGCCCTCAGGTGGATACACACATTAAGAAGGATACCACTCTCATGGCAACAACTGAGAGCCTTTGGAAACTCACTGAGAAGCTAGTATACAATCTTCTCTAAACAGTTAGTATAGGTCTTCCCTCTGATAGTCGTCATACTCGCTGGGATTCCTGGGACCTGTGGAGCCTCTGGGATCTACAGTGTGTGGCAAGCTAACTTTTTTTGCCCTGGGCCCAGTGACTGTCCCCACATTTTCCTGTAGGTTACATTTAAGCCTTAGGTATTTTGCATCCTTTTCTTACGCTCTATGCTTACTGCATTGTCCAATGAGGTAGCCAATTTGGCTACATGTGGCTATTTCAATTTAAGCTAATTAAAACTAATATTAAAAATCTAATTCCTCAGTTGCATTTATGTGCAACTCAAGCTCAGTAGACACATGTGGTTAGTGGCTTCCAGAATGGGCAGCATACTGAACATTTCTGTCATCACCGAAAGTTTCATCAGACTGTGCTACAGTCTAAAACCTGATACTTACATGATTTTAATTACTATGTACAAATACATGAATTAGGAAGATCTTATTTTTCTTCTAACTTCTGACTGGTAACACACCAATGCCATATAACCATGACCAAATTATTTCTATTAGTTACTAATAAAATTCAGTACCATAAGTTCAACTCACTCGTGATTATTTTTGAATACTTTCTCCTACATGTTCTTCCCCTTGGCCCATTTACTAATGTGTTTGCCTGAAAGTTTTACTTGGTGATTTAAATTTCCCAATCTCCTTTCTCACCTGGGTTATTGTTGCCTTCATGGTTTGAATTAAACCTACTGAAATTCCTTATTACCACATAAACCATTAAAGGCTTAGAAATGCATGTGAGTATTCACCTTCTATCGAGTTAGCTCTTGGCTGTTTTGTCTAACAGCCTTCCTTGACTTACTCATCCTCTTCTTCACCTCTTAGGCCCACTTTATTGACCGGTTTTAAAACATATTCTAAATGTTCTCAATACAAGCTTTAAGTAATTACTGTGAAAATCATCTCAGTAGTGAATGTATTTGGGTTGTGCTAAAAGCAGAGCTAAGACAAAGACTTTGTCGCAGGTAGGTTCAGGAGAAGTTGATTCCAGAAAGATGCAAGGACGCAGGGAGAGGGGTAAAAAAGGAAAACTAAAGTAAAGGTATCTTACAAGGTTACCACTGTGAGCAGTGGGATCTCAAAAGCACCACACAGAAGATGTCTAAGAATTGTCAGCCTGGGGCATCTATCCACAAACTCCCACTCCCTTAGCTGAGGACTGCACTTCAAAAGCAGCTCTTGGACAGGGGACTTCAGAGCACCCATAGCTCCAGAGATGTCTATGGGTCAGGAGGTGGAAAGGTGGTACCAGGCAACAGAGGTGAGTCTGAGCTTGCATAATTCTTTCCACCCCAGCTATGGCTAAACCCAGAGTTGAGCAAGGAAGTGGTAAGGCAGAGCTCCTCACCACAAGGTAAGGCAGCCTTCTTTGCAAATGAGAATTAGCACTATTTCCCCTATTGTAATTTCTTAAAAGTGCCAACTGTTAAGTTCCCTTGCTGACCCTTCATCATCCTTTAGGACTCAGCCTGAGTGGTTTCTTTCTTGAAGTTTTTCCTGCTCTCCCCACCCCCAAATGAGCTGGGACTTTTTCTCTGTGCTCTTCCAGGATGCTGCAATGCTCCTCACAAGGACTTCTAAGTGCAAGTTGTACTGGTCTGTATTTCTCCACTAGACTTTGAACTCCCGCAGGGCAAAAACTACCCTTCACCTCTAGGAATCCTGCTCTGAGCACGCTGCCAGGAGCACCGGTACTCACACCTGTCTGTCCAGTGAAGGAATTAAGAAGAGGAAGAAATGAGCATACCCAGACATCCACTAGGAAGTACAGAGTTCAAATCTCTATTCATGTTTATGCTGCCCACTAACGAAGCACAAGATGAAGGGCCCAGTCCCCAAAAAGTGAAACAGACATTCATAGAGCTCAGCATTCCTCATGTTACTTAATTTAGGCCAGCATCAGCCCTGGTAAGTTAAACCATATTTCATCACTGCTTAGAAGATGCTGCATTATTATTACTTATTTGCCATTAGAAAAGAAAATAATACTGCCAAAAAACTGAAGGATGACAATGACTGTTAAGATAAATACTGACTTCAGATATACAAAAATGTATGTGAGTAGGAGACTCTTTACTTCCTAGAATTGTTAAAATGTGGTATTTATTTCCCATCTGATTCCAAAAAAACAAGTTGGCAATCCTATGAGATAAACATTATTATTCTCATTTTACCAATTAAAAAATCGAGAATTCTAAGGAAGACAATCCATGTTTCCTTGGCATTCCTCCCTCTCCATTTCATGAGGCTCAGTCCTCACTCTGGAAAGACCTTCACTGAAAAAAGCCTTTGATGAACTCATTGATGCCAAAAAGGAACTTGCAAGGACAGCCTTCCAGGAACATCCATGGACACTTACACTTTCTTCACTGGGAACAGAGAGAGAAGAAACCATGCTGAGGGCACATCTCCAAGTGGGAAACAAGCACCAGGAAGCAGCCGGGGAGTGTGTACTTATAAGCAGCGCTGTGTTTTCAACAGAGCCTGCCCTTCCAGTCCAGCCTCGGCATCCCTGTCAGAGTATGTACTAACATGGACACTGCACACTCCAAATTCCTAGGGAACAATGGTTGCATAAGCTGAAATAACCTGCAAGAAATTTAAAAGGAACTTCTTGAAAAGCTGTGAGTGGCTAAAGCAGGCAATAAATAGGACTGTGATTCTGAAAAACAGTGGAACTGGTGGTAGGAGATTATGTCATAGTTTAATTTTCTTTTGAAGAGTCAACCTAATGGGTACAGATCCTGGGCTACAGATGACCAATGGTTAGTGACCTTCCCTACTCCCCAAGCCTAAGAACAATGAACTCAGGGGACCCAAAGAAGAGAAAGAGGAAAATAAACTGTGGTAGTAATTAAAACTCCCACTCTCTGTCCAACTGACAGCTTGTAAAATGCTCCATGTCTTTTATTTTCCTTTCATAACACCACAGGCAGCCTTAACCAGCTAATAAACTGGTGACTGTGGCTAAAGGCTCTGTGACACTGCAGCACTTGCCCTCCCCCATGTGGACTCTCCCCTTCTCCCCAGCCTATTAGCAAGTAATCCTGGCACAGTGTCCACATTAACATGTGGCATGCCTGGGCAGGAACTCACGTAGCCCTCCCCTGGGCTTTGGAGGCAGGTGGTACCCATTCTAAACAGAGACGATGAAAAGACGCTCACACCAGAATATTTTTCTTTCCAGAGTGAAGAGAAGAGAATTGAAAGGGAGGTAAGTGTAAGACGTGTATAAAGGACTGACTGCCTTTTCCTGCTGTCAGTAAACACTATGCTGCAGGCTAACTGCAAAAGAGAATTTTTAAAGAATGCTTTCATTTTTAATTTTGCAAAATGGATTCAACCAAGAGACTATCACGTGTGTGCCCACACATAATGCTATTTTCATTTTTCAAGTCCTCTTCAGAGCCTGCAGAA
This sequence comes from Phyllostomus discolor, assembly GCF_004126475.2. NCBI lineage: Eukaryota > Metazoa > Chordata > Mammalia > Chiroptera > Phyllostomidae > Phyllostomus > Phyllostomus discolor. Next base: position 87,132,173 of record NC_040907.2, on the reverse strand, counting down.
GCCTACTTTACAGAGAATACCATTAAAACACTTTAAATTCACAATGCAGTTAAACCTGGAGAGTGGGATACCAATAAAGAAATAAAGAAGACACCTTTGGGATATATATTTTTTTTTTTAATAAAATATATGTATTTTATCCTGACCTAAGGACATTTTTTTCATGCTGAGGGAGAGAGAGAGAACTTTGGGATACACACAGAAATATATGTATTTAATTGTGACCTGAGGACATTTTTTTCATGGGGAGAGAGACAGCAACAGAAAGAGAAAGAAACATTGATCAGCTGCCTTCTCATACATGCCCCAACTGAAGATTGAACCTGCAACCTGGTGTGTGCCCTGACCAGAAATCAGATCCACATCTTTTCCGTAAACTGGATGACACTCCAACCAATTGAGCCACCCTGACCAGGGTGAAGAGAGCTTTGTTTGGTAACTTTGTTTTAAGTAATAGTGGTAACAAATGTTTTCCTTTCAGAGTGGAGATGGGGTGGCAAAGAGCCAGGAAGGAGATAGCAAAGGTCAGGAGTTTCTCTAGATTTTAAACAATTTCCCAAGATGTGTTTTGAAATAGTCATTTCTCTGTATCAAATAGTTTATCCAAAAGTTATATATCTCACCTTGCAATTAAATATTTTCACTGAATTCATTCAACTAGACATACCACTTAGTAATCTTTCAGGTCTAGGGCACCCCAGGTAAGGGAGGGATTATTCGATACAGCAATGCAGATGTGGTCTGTCAACTTAATGCTTCCCTTGAACTGCACGCTGTGCTTCTAAAATATCATCTACATTTTTCAACTGCCTTATCGTAAGTTAACTCATATTGAATTTGTGACAAATTATATCCTCCACTTCTCCCTACCCTGAAGTTGTACAATTAATTTTTTAAATCTAATTTAAAGACTTTATATTTATCTTTACTATTTTTCACCTTGTTATTTCTGGCATATCACTTCAGATTATCAAGGTTTTCTTGACACAAGATCAAGTCACTAATCACAGTAGCTGTCCCTCCCAGGCTTAGGTCAACTGCCAATTTGATTAGCGTGTCTTCATCCAAGTCATTGATAAAAGCAGTGCACAAGGTAAGTCTGAAGGCAGAGCTCTGCATAGCTCTTCTAGAAATATTCCTGCAGGTTAACATTAAACTGACAACTCACACTGTGGAAAGATCTGTCCAAGTAAATACAAATCTAAGTAAATGCATTATTCTACCCAGTCCACATTGCTCCATGGTACTTACAAGGACCTCTGGGGATATTTTATCAAATGCCTTGTGGATATCCAGATATACAATGTATTATGTGGTCTTCATCCGCTGTTAAGATCCATTTAGGTACTAAGCTCAGTGAAAGGACAGGAGGGAGGGAGGAGTTTTCAGCCAAGTCTTGGCAGCACTATGGCCCTCGCAACCAAGTCACAGCTGCCCAGGCACCCAGTCGCAAGGAAGCAGTTAATAACTATAACCTCCTTTTTACCCAGAACTTCAGCCTCTCTTCATCAAGGAATGTTAATCTAATGGTTTACAACTCCATTTACCAGAGGTTTATGTATTGCTGGACTAAAAACCTAACATTTCATTATCAGAAACAACAGATTATATGCAAGACCTGAAATTAATTTTTAAAAAGATCTGCCTCAAACAGTGACTGCATAAAATACAAGCCCTTGGCAATGCTTTTTTCACCATGTGCTTGAGATGCTATAACAAAAGCAGTACTAAACTGGATCACAGAAGATACATCCCTAGAGCTGTCAGTAGATGCTCTGTGTCCCTGGTCCAGTCATTTATCTTCTAGAATTGTAATCGCCTTATCTGTAGCTAGAGGGAGCTAGTTGCCCTAGGAGTCTCCCAGCTACAGGCCTTCTTCAATTTTACACAAACCACTATGGGCCCTTATTCAGCCTAGTCACTTTAGGTTTAGGAGCTAAGGCCTCAGGGGTGTGCATGTGCATGAATGTGGCATGTGCAGGTCATGAGTCTATGTCCCTGTGTATCTTGGATTGGTGTATGCTTGCTTACTGCTGTGGGGAGGTGGAGGAGCCACTCACACAGATCTGAGAGAACAAGCTACTGGTCCCTAATTCTCTCAATCATCCTTCCCTTCTCCTGTTCCTCAGGAGCAGAGGGCTGTACTGCAACAGGGTACCTCAAGATGGCTAGGTGATATCTTGACCTTGGACTGGTATACTCAGGTGTGGGCTGTGTAGGTTTTGACTTAACTGCTTTAAAGTTGTCAGCCTTTGAAATCAAGCTGTAAGGCAGTCCATACTGTTAGTTCAAACCAGAATGCTTTTTAAAAAATATCTTGGGATTTTATATATACTATATCACCTAAACTGGGTCATTGCACAGGGCTTTGGCAATTATTTCATTATGCAGAAATTTGAGCTATCATAGCATTTGTTATAACAGACTATAACTTTTGTAGACATATTATGGAAAAGTAGAAGTTGGGAATCAGAAAGGTGAACAAATTTAAAAGATAAACAACTACATATCAGAAATGGTTTTCTCCTGCTGAGAGACAAAACTAGATGAGTACCTAGAGACTTTCCTGTTCATGGGTTTTCAAGAAGAGACGGCCCAGCGGTGTGGCACGAAGAACACTAGAGGAAGGCAGAACGCAAGCCCCGGTTCAGACTCCTAAAGCCTGTTCCATGCCTTGCTGCCTCTCTCACTGTGTTATCCACTGGGACAGAAGATAACAGATTTTGAATAGTATGAGTAGATTATGTCAACAAAAAAGAGCAGAAAAACCCAACAAAATTTGTAAGCCACAAACTAAATACAGTTGCCCCAATGAGGACGTCTGACGAATGGATCACAAGTGGAAAGATGTGCATTCAGAGGAGCAAACACACCCCAGAAGCACAGACTTCCTTAGTGTGGGTACAAGGCTTGTCCAAATAAACCCAGGAAATGCAGATTCGCAGTTTAAGTATGACAGAATGCTGGAAAGCCACCATTTTACTATATGACAAATAATTTTAAGTACCTGAATATATTAAAATAAACATGAATATCCAATGGATATCCAATAATATCAATAATTTATATATTTTATAGTAAAGAAAAGACCAGAGACTTCTAAAAATATTTGCATGTGCAACGAGCATTTACTCACCCATGGTCCTAAGCACCCTCTCTGTGGCTGAGAATGGGGAACTCCTGAGAAGCATGGCCACACGGCCACCAACAGAAAATGATCAACCACTAGACATTCACAGTCACTCGGAACAGGTCACGAGACAGCCCAAACCTGCATCAATTCAGGTGATTAGGTGGAAAAGCTACTCCAGATGAACTAATTTACTTACCACCAAAACCAGACATTTTAGTGGTGATGGTTGTTGTTTTCTACTTGCAAGTTGGGAGTCCCCAGTCAACATGAGAGAACTATGGAGGTCTGAACACTTGCATTTGCCTAGGCTTCTGGGTATTTATTCTACTTGGCATTGGTAGCACAGGAAGAGATAACAGGTTCAGCCAGGGGCTAGGAAACAGAAGGCTCACATTCTACTCATGCTTCAGTTATTAATTATCAGAACACTTATCCACTCTATCCCTAAGCTAGCTGTTTCTTAAAATGGGAATAATGGTCCCTACCTATTCCCAAAATAGGCCAGGATCAGAAAGTAAGAAAATAATTTGTAAAAGTACCATTCAAGTGAAGCTATATTATAATCTAGAAAATTATTTCCATCTCTAACATCATCAAATTTTATTTACAATAGGAAAAAGCTACCAGTGGACGGACAGGTTAAATAGAACCTGCTCATAGTCTAATGAAATTATCTGAAGGTTCTGTTGCTGCCACAATGATCTGTGCTTTTGTAATTTGTTCCACACCCATTTTTTTCATGTTTTTCTTTTCATTTATTTTTTCCTTTCCTTTTTCTTTAATGTGGTATAACTGACAAACACAAATTGTACATATTTAAGGTGTACAGCATGATGTTTGATGCACATGCAAATCAAAAAATGGTCACCATAATTAAGCTAATTAACATCCATCATCTCACACAATTACTGTTTTCTTTTTGTGTGCATATGGTGAGAAGACTAAAGATTTACCTTCCTAGCCAATGTCAAGCATGCAATACAGTATTTTAACTATAGGCGTCATGCTATGCTGTAGATTCCCTAAGCTTACTCACTCATATCTGAAACTTTGTGCCCCTTGACCATCACCTTCCTGTTTTCCCCTCCCTTCAGCCCCTGGCAGCTGTCGTTCTACCCTCTGCTTCTATAAGTTTGACTATTTTAAATTCTACAAATAAGTGAAAATGGAATTTTTATATTTTCGTGTCTGGCCTATTTTACTTAACATGTCCTCAAGGTTCATTCATGTTGTTGCAAATGTCAGGATTTATTTCTTTTTAAAGCTGAATATCATTCCATTGTATAGATACATACCATGTTTTCTTTATCATTTGCTGGTGGACATTTAGGTTTCCATATCTGAGCCATTGTGACTAATGCTGCAGTGAACACAGGAGGACAGGGGGTCTCTCTGAGGTACTTCACATATACACCCAGAAGTAAGGTTGCTAGATCATAGGTAGTTTTATTTTTAGCTGTTTGAGGAACCACCATACTGTTTTTTCCATTGTGGCTGAACCAATTTATGTTCCCACCAACAATGTACACATACAAGGCTTTCTGTTCCTCTGCATCCTTGGCATTTTTTTCTTTAATAAAAGCCATTTCTGACAGATATAATTGTGGTTTGATTTGCATTTCCCTGATGGTTAGTGTTGTTGAGCATATACCTGATGGCCAAAAGAAGACATTGTGTGTCTTCTTTTAAGAAATGTCTATTCAGGTCCTTGGCCCATTTTAAAAACTGGGTTGTCTGTCTTCCTTGCCATTGAATTATGTGAGCTCCTTATGTACTTTGGACATTAACCCCTTACCAGGTATGTGACTTGCAAACATGTTCTCCAACTCAGCATGTTGCCTTTACATTTTACTGATTATTTCCTTTGCTGTGCAGAAGATTTTTATTTTGATATAGTCCCACTTGTCTATTTTTTCTTTTGTTGCCTGTGCTTTTGGTATCATATCCAAAAAAATCATTGCCAACACCAATGTCAATGAGCTTTTCCCCTATGTTTTCTTCTAATAGTTTTATGATTTTGGATCTTATGGTTAAGTTTGTAATCCATTTTGAGTTGATTTTTTTATATGGTGGCTCAAGAAGTATGCTTTAGGCGGGTACTGGAAATATTGGGGGGAGCACTTTGTAAAGTATATGGTTCCCTAACCACTGTGCTGTTCACCTGAAATTAATACAAAATAATATTGAATGTAAACTACAACTGAAAAAAAAATAAAGTAAAAGAAGCATGCAGTTACTTTAGTTTGGTATGAAAGATATTTTACGAATGAAGTATTTTCCTAAGATCATATTAATTCCTGGCAGACTGAAGATCTGGTTATTGGAAGGCTGACATGGTAAGCATAAATTTGGCAACAGTGGGATCCTGAGATTCCCGATTCATCCACAGCTACCATTTGTTTCTTGTTTGGTGCTCTAAAAAGTAGCGACATCAGCACTTATGGATGCAAGTTTCTAGGGGTATCTAACAGGGCAACATCTGTGCTGTGCGTTCAAAGCAGTAAGATGTTTGCTTGTGTTGATTATTTTCACTTATTACTATGTTAAAGACACTGAAGCCCACATCACAAACAGATCGTCTATGTGCCCGGTTAAAATGCAAGTAACAAAGATAATCTGCTTTAGTCTGCACATTTAAAAAACTGAGCCTTCTACCAAAATCACTGTAAACAATAGCAACAGAATAGTCCTAAAGAACACTGAGAGAAGAAAAACCATCTATGTATATATAATTCAGTGTTTTCTAAAGCTTTAGATGTCCTCTCATGAGTTAGAAGTGGGGAATTCTTAACTCACACATGCATGCAAGGTATATGAATTATAAAGCATGAAGCTTCACTTACACTAGTTTGTGATACTGCCCCCCCCGCATTATTTAAATACGGTGTTTTGTATGTAAATATGAACAACTCCAAAAATGACATCTAATACAGACACAAAGTAAGAACAGTACATACTGGTTAAACATAATCCCACATATAAACATATCTGTGGACTATAAGCATTACCTTTTTATGCTATAAACATACGTTTACAGACAGTTCATCTAAATATTAACACTGCTTTTCCTTGTGCACAAAATTTTGAATGTGACATGTACTGTGTTTGTGCTCCTCTTACTTAACAAAGTTGCATGTGTGTGTGTATTCTTATTTCTTCCACCCAAATAAAGAAGCAGACTGACATCACAAGGCTTCTTTTTTGCTTAGGCAGAATATTGAGCAAACAAATATTTATTCTGGGTTACTCAGCTGTGACACATAAGGGGATTCATGACATGCTATGCCTGGTGCCTGCTTAGCTTTTACAAGATAATTGCATTTTGGACCACCTCGAACATTGTATTAAATCGAGAGACCTGATTTTAAATTTTTAAAAACATGTGATGGCAGAATTTAATCAGTCATGCCTCCATAAAATTAAGGGAGATACAAATAAATGGGCAATAGAAAGGTGCAATAAAACCAGAATTAATCTAACTGTGATTAATTCAGAATCAGATTAAGACCAATAGTGCCAGCTGTATCAGATCCACTCTTTGGTGTTATTCCCTCCTGCTCCTTTTTGTTATCCCTTTCTTCCCCCTTCTCACTCCCCTTCACACTCACCCCTAGGGCACATTCCTTGGTGGATAAACCTGCAGGAGAGTTAATTGTCACATACATGGATTTAATCACATTGTCCATCACATTGGGGGCCCTGCCTTTAGCGATCCATGACTAATTGTTGTGGTAATTTTTCAATCATTAACAGCAGCGCATATGCTACAGACAAATCCCAAGGTGCCTAACTAAACCCTAGTGACAAGCAGCACAGGCACCAGAAGGGCCGGCACACGCCTTGCCCAGGCTCCCATCCCCAATCCTATTAGTCATGCATCATCATGAATATACATCCATTCCAAGGTTGTCAGGTTGAGATGAGGTTGGACAGGCTTTATAACACAGCTTTGTTTTCAATCTATTCTTTGAAAAAGGAAGAGGAAGAGGAAAGAAAAGGAAATTAAAACTCCACGTGGGACAACTAGCTGAGAGGCTATTTTAAATTCCACTTGTTTCTCATTCATTTTCAGGCAGGCTTCTGGGCTGAGGCAAGTGCCCTTTCTTTGAGTTTCAGCAGTATTAGCGATCTCCATGGCAACCACCAGTGCTCATCTGCTGCACCACACTGCAGCTTCCCTGGGCTCAATTCTCAAGTCGCCCTGGTGTCAGACGGGGCACGCCATGTGCACTGGTGGGACAGGACCTTGCCTTGGGGAATCCTCCAGCTGATTGAAGCCCTGCTCTAATCACCACATAATATGAGCGAACAAGATCACACAAAATACGATCTGCCTGCACGGATTCCAGGAATGCTATTTATTTTTCATTTTCTTTTTTTTAAGGGTCTTTGTTAGTTAAAAGCAAAGAGCCACTAGATCAACTACCTTACAAAAAGGATTAATTTTAAAATAGGTCATACAGTGTTTTGGGTATGTGATTTATTTAAAGCATACATCTCATATACCTTGCAAAAAAGGTACTACTCTGAGGAAATTAAAACTCCTGGGTTTTCTCTTTGGTTTGTCCTAAATGAAGAAATATCTGGGATATTGGTCAGAGTACGGAAAGCAAAAGAATTCCTGGATTATTACTGAAATTCTGACTCTTCTATGAAGTCTTGGGAAATTCCCTCTTATACCCAGTTTCCCTAAGATTAAAATAAGATCCACTTATTTTAGACACTTAGCACTGGATCACTGAACAAGGTCTCGGCAAGACTTAATTAATACGTGCAATTCATTTTTAGCTCCTCAGATGAGATTTTTGGTGCAGGATCCATTGTTACGAAGTGAGGGGCCGAGCGCCCTCTACTGATGCTTCTCAGTCAGTCTCTCAGTGTCTGAAACCCACCAAGATGTTCACTTACTGTTAACAAGTATTGTTATACTCTTGCTTAGAAGTCATTTACTGAAAAGAGCAGGAAGAAAGGTGCAAGGAAAGAGGAAGAGAAAACAGATAATAGACTAGGTGTTATAACAGAATATCTTTGCATGAAGACCATTCAAACATATCTAAGGTTATTTACAAAACAGTGAGAAAGGTCTCAGAAAATTCAGAATGCTTGATTGTGCATCATGAACAAACATTAAAAAGATTTTTTTTTAAAAAAGGAACCTCTTACGTTCTGCTCATGTTCTTCTAAGACAAGGAGGGGGAAAAGCAGGATTCAAATAGGATCTTATTGACTGGTCTTTTTTCTAGAAGACTTGGGTAAAAAAGAAAGCCCCCTTTATCTTAGAATTTTTTACATTCATTGCACTAGTTAGTTCCCAACTTCATTTCTGAGTTTAGTTTGAACAAACCCAGGCCCATCCTCCATAACAGAAGAAATTCACTTTTGAGTCTATATGCACTAGGTAATTATAACAAACAAAAAATTATACAGAGGAGAAAACAATTTGAACATCACTTATATTGTTTTCTCCATTATGTAAATGATAACCCTTAAACAACATTTAAACAACTCCAAATACAAGTTCAGCTTAGAGCTGAAATAGGACAGCATATTGAAGAAATTCTGCTTCCTTATTAACAATTAACTCATTTTGGGAAAGTGTTGGTAATAATAATAGTAATAATAACAAAATAATATATTAAAGTCAAACACTCATTGAACTTTACCTGCGTCAGAAACTTCTAACTGCTCTATGTGCAACATTCTTTAATTTTTATAACTCTTCAAGATCAGTATCAATATTATTCTCATTTTAAGTGGAGGTGAATGAGACAGAGAGAGAATAAGTATCTTGTGGAAGGTCACATTACTGACAAGTGAGAAAACCAGAATTCAAATCCAGGCCATCTAAATTCTAAACTCATCAAGTTAACCATTCATCTATGTTAACCATTAAGAACATTGAGTAGAATCAAATTCTGAAGGGACTGGACTCAAAAAAGCTGTCAATCATGGAATTTAGGTCCTGAAAGAAAACCATAATTATGAAAACTCTTACAATTTTCCTTCTCTAAACCCAAATCTTATATTTGTAGAAGCAAAGACCACATATTTATCCATCACCTTTAAGTTTTTCATGCGATATTATCAGTTCACCCTTGAAGTGACTGTCACTGAGAAACCCAGCTGCAATAAGAACATGAGGACCAATGTTCAGAATATGATACATGCCCTAATCCAGAGCTGGCAGATGGTCTGTGATTTGCCGCAGCAGCAATTAACAGGGAGCTCCTGGATTCTGACATAATGGAGTGGACAGAAGGGTTTTCTCAGGCCTGAGCAGTGGTCTAGGGAGAAAGACAAGAAATTATCCAGTGGCAGGATTAGCCACTTGTGACCTCATCATTGAGTCTTCTCAGCTGATACCAGGTGGACAAAGAGCAGAGGAGTCTGCAGTGAGCTTGGGGATCCGAGACAGGGGGAGGAGGAGTGGTTCTGCTGTGAGCTGGTGCAGCAGAGGGGTTGATGGAGCACAGTTCTGCACAGGAAGGAAGCACAGTGGGCTGGTGGGTAGCGATGGGGCAGGTGGGAAAACAACACAGGTGCAAGGTAGGCAGCTGACCATGGGGCTGCCACTGAATGCTCCCAAGAAACAGTTAGAGTGGAAGCGGCAATGTCTAAAGACAGTTCTGTCAAGACATTTGTGTAAGGGCTTATGTCACTCTCTGGTCCTTTTCAAGGACCCAAATCCCATGAGACTTAAAATAACTATAATCCAACAAATTGAGATTGTCAGAAAGACATACTTTCAAATTTTCCCTTTCACACAATAGCTGGAGATGGGGGTTATGGGATGTCAAGTCAAGTACAAATTCATACTTGTATCTATAGATAAACTTCCAGATACAGAAATCCTTAACTTTCATTATTCAAAAAGGAATATGAACTACACAAGTACATATCCCACACACTACCCTATAAGGACAAATCAAATTATCTTTTCATTCTTATCTCACTATTATTTTCCAATCAGTTTGAATAAGAACAGGGACTTGACTGCAGCATCCTTTCCTTGTGGAAAGTGTGAATACTTTGCTAATGGTTAGGACATAAAATGGTTTACAAATTATGCAGGGAATCTGGACAAAGATGACTTTGGTGCTACATATGTGCAATACTTCACAGCTTAGAGAAAAACTATTTTGCAATGCATTGCAAGATGAGAAATACCACTTAGAAAATCACTGGCTTTGATGTTGCTGACGCTAAGGGTTTTCCACGACACTGCAGCTCTTAAAAGAGTTTATCTTGATGTGTGTAACGTATCACCAGAAACCTTGCATTGAGACCATCACAGACTTTCTACAGAAGATGGAGCCCAGATCCCTCCCAGCCATGATGGCTGATGATTATAGGTTTTTACTACTGGCTTCCATCTCTCCATAAGGAAAATGGATGATAGACATACCAGTATGTATTCTAGTTTACAGAATTCTGAAGTAAATTACATTACTAGAAAACAAATGTTTTAAAAAATAGCTTATCATTCCCTTCTGATGCCTTTCTTAAGGCAATGAACACATAACAGTCAAAGGGTATATCTAGCCCTGGCTGGTGTGGCTCAGTGGATTGAGTGCCAGTCTGCACCGAAAGGTTACCAGTTCAATCCCCAGTCAGGGCACATGCCTGGGTTGCAGGCCAGGTCCCAGGTTGGGGCCTGAGAAAGGCAACTGAACAATGTTTCTCTCCTTCTCTTTCTCCCTCCCTTCTACTCTTTCTAAAAATAAGTGAATAAAAAAAGGGAAATATCTCAAGTCAGAGAGCTCTAAAATGGTAAAGGCATAAGGAATTTTAGAAATAATATCTTAGTGTAATCCCACTTGTTTTTCCAATTAGGACACAGAAAGTCTAAAGAAATATACTAAAACAATACTACTAACTACTAATAATATTATCATTTTCAAACTAACATTCATCAAAAGATAATTGTATGCCAAAATCTATCTTAAGTGTTTTCCATATATACTCTTCTTTAATTTTTTTAAGAACCCTAAGAGATAAACATTAGTAGTATTGTCCCCATTTTATCAAAAAAGGAAACTGAGGCATAATGAGGTTATATAATGTGTCTAAGCATATCCTGACAGCAAGGGCAGAGCAAAAATTAGGACCTAGCAATTTGCCATAGCCCACTCTTAAAACTATGAGATCGCACTTTTCCAAATAAACTGACCAAGTTCTTAGAGCTAAATTCACAGAATTAACTAAGGTAAGACTAACTATATATTTCAGGATTATCCCTGAAAAAAAAATGCCCATATTTTAAGACCTTCTCTATGCCAGGTATTAGAGGTACTGAGAGGATTAAGACACTACCCTCTGAAAGAGGAACTAAGATGAAAGCCATCCAAGGATGAGACAGTTCAGAAAAAGATGCAGACAGTTAAGTACCCACAGTATGGACACTAACTCCAAACTTTGAAGCACTCTCTAAAACACAGACAGAATCTTTGGAAGTCGGACTTCCCATGAGCATCTGGGACTCAAGAGCCACCACAGTTAAAAGCAACTCACCTGTGGACAATCATGGCACGTGCATGTAGGCAGGAAGAACAAAAAGCTGAAACCAATATTTATTTGATAGCTACTATCTTAAATACAATGAAGGTACTTTTTTCCTTCTGGTATTCTATCTCATTGGAAGAGCCCAGAACACCATGTGAATATTCAGAGCCTCCTAAAATAAAAGTACAGGGTTTTTCTCATGCTCATTATCTTACAATGAGAAAACCTAGCCATGACAAGGTTAAGTGATTTGCTAGATGTGTCTACAGGGGAAAGAGGAAGCTACTGAAAAAAGAACAGATAAACTAGATTGCTCAACCACACTCTATGTAAAGTGGGAAGAAATATGAGGTATAAAAAGTAAAGATGTTTATAACATACCACCCCACCTTCTTCTACCGAACACTTATAGATTACTGGTATGATTTCAGAATTAAAGCTGAGAGTACAGAGTTGACTAAGACACAGTTACTGCCTTTAAGAAGCTCAAAATCTAGTGGGGGAAATAGGAAAGAAAGTCAGAAATCACAGAAGTATGGAAATAGCACTGGAAGTGTACACAAAGCATTTTAGAAACACAGTTGACCCCTGAACAATGTGGGGGTTAGGGGCACTGACTCTTACGCATTCAAAAATCCATGCATAACTTTTGATTCCCTCCAAAAAAACATAATTACTAATAGTCTACTGTTGACCAGAGCCTTACCAATAACATAAACAGCTGATTAACACTGCTTTTTGTATTTTATGTGTATTATATCTATTATAATCTTCAAGTAAGCTATAGAAAATGTTATTAAGAAAATCATTAAGAGAAAATACATGCACTGTACTTTATGTACTTACTGAAAAAATCTGCATATAAGTGGACCCACATAGTTCGAACCCACAATGTTCAAGGGTCAACTGTACAAAGGAAGGTCCTGTGTTGGCATGCACTGGGAACAGGACTGGAAGTGGAGGGGGTCAAATAAAAGACCTGTGAAGACTTGGCAAATGAGGCATGAAAGGGAAGGGGGGCTGGGGTTAAATCTTCAAGGATGAGCAGAAATTAAAGGGGGAAAGGGGAAGGGGACTACGGGCAGAACGAATAGCACGTGTAAAGACAAGCAAAGAGAGAAGTAACAATCCGGGAGCTAGACATTATCTATCACCTCTGAAAGGACAGAACTACACAGGAGTGTGCGTAAGAAAGAAGCAGGTACATCCTGCCATGGGTTACTTACCACAGGGTTAATGAGACATGCTAAAAATAACGATCATATTGATTCATCTACAATGGAAGCATTATAAACGTGGGAAGAATATGGACAGGAGTCAATAATATATATTTTTTTAATATGGCTGTGAAGAGGTCTTTATGACATTTGGGTCAAAATTGAAAAAACAAATGCAAATGATGCTTACACTAAAAAACTTCCAATATGAGGAAAAGGCATCTCACGGTGCTTGTCAAATAATTTTCAACAAATGTGAAAGACTAAATAAAGGATGGGTTTTCACTGGAGCACTTATGCTGAAATGGCTATAGAAATTACCAATGAATTGAGAATTAGAGGTGCATCCACCTGTGCCAAGTTAATGGGAATAAAATACGTTAATGGGAAGACTCACCAGGGGTTTTTGAAAAGTCATACATAAGAACAGAAAATCAATTGGGGATGGAGTCTGAAGCTAGCCCAACAACCCTGCTAAAGATGCAAGGTGCTGAGCTGGTTTGGTTTGGGTTTGTGTCAATGAGCAAAATTATAAATGAGCTATAATCTGCAGATGAGACTGAAAGGTTATTCAGACTAAGTTAACTTTAAATGAATGACAGTTAACATTGAACTAATAGAACACTCTCCCTCCCCACAACAATCACCTTTCTAATTCTGTTTTCATAACTGTTCTCATTGCTCCCACTTTTTCAACTGTCAAAGGTTTAACCTGACATAGTCACTGAAGATTAACATATATTCAATTTCTATTCTAACAATGGAAAAAAGGTAAGTAAAATCCAGATCCCCCCTTTTTTGCTTTTAAATAAATAGATTTGAGAGATACTTAGGGCTATAATTGTCTTGTCAGAAGATATTCCAAAAATCTACTCCTTTCAAGAAGGCTATATTTAAAATACTACCAGGAAAAGAAAATCCACTCACTAAATTAAAAAGTTCCTTATCCTCATAGAAACTCAGTTCAGTCTTACCTACCTCCGTAGGCTAGAGCTCTCTATATCTAACCTACAGCCCTCATATAGCAACTTGCATGATTCTTCTATTTGTACCTTGACTCTGGAAAAGACATGTCATCTTTATAAACAGATAGCCATTTTATCATTTTTAGTTCATTCAGGATAAATAATTTAAACACACAATTAAATCACTGACTTCTCTTAAACAAAGTTGTGTTTTTTGTTTTCCTTTTTTTGTGTTATGTATTTTTTAAGATTTTATTTATTTATTTTTAGCCCTGGCTGGCATAGCTCAGTGGATTGAGCGCGGGCTGCGAACCAAAGTGTCGTAGGTTCGATTCCCAGCCAGGGCACATGCCTGGGTTGCAGGACATAACCCCCAGCAACACCACACATTGATGTTTCTTTCCCTCTCTCTCTCTCTCTCTCCTTCCCCCTCCCTCCCTCCCTTTCCTCTCTAAAAATAAATAAATAAAATCTTAAAAAAATAGTCTTTAACAAATACATTGCTTTCCAGTGTTTAACCCTTAAAAAAAAGAATTAAAAAAAATAAAAAAAAAGATTTTATGTATTTCTTTTTAAAGAGAGGGAGAGGAAGAAAGATGGGAGACAAACATCAATGTGTGGTTGCCTCTTGTGCACCCCCTGCCGGGGACCTGGCCCACAACCCAGGCATGTGCCCTAGACTGGGCATCAAACTGGTGACCCTTTGGTTCACAGGCCAGCACTCAATCCACTGAGCCATACCACTCAGGGCTGTGTGTTATTTTTTTTAATTTATGAAAGAAATAATTGTCTCTGACTTAGAGTTGCTTTGCATTTTGAAAACGTGTAAGCACTGTAAAAAGCTAAGAGGTGATGGTACTGCCACTGATTTCATAGTTACTTGAAAATAATACATACTATCCCAGTATTTTAAGACCATAAATTGAAGAAGAAAATAGATATCTAAGTAGGCTAAGAAAAAGTTAAGTAGTAGTAAAAAATCAATGACAATAAAATAATGTGGAGGGAGTGGTTAAACTAGAGAATAAACAAAGTGACAATGCAATCTGTTAGGTACAGCAAAGCCTGACAGAAGAGACTCTTTCTACCCCAATGCACTGCCAATAATAAGGAAGATCTGGGATAAGCTGGAAGACAGTCCAGGATGCCCAATAACTCTACCAGACTTCCCTGATGGACTGGAAGACATGGGCCTGAGAATCGGTCAAGGCCATCAGTAGTAGTCTGGGTGTGAGGGACTTGCACATATGGTGGAACCAGCTGCTGCCAACCCAGCTGCTCTGCTGAGTCAGAGCCCATTTCTCAAGCCTAGTAAGGTGCAGCATAAGAAACTATTTCTCTCTCATTCTAAATGAAATCCTTACTCTTTAATAGGGCTAACTTTTCTTTGCATTTCTCGGAACCAGCACATAGCAGGTGCTCAATAAAGGTTGCTGAATAAATTAATAAGTTGATTAATAAATTAAGGAATGAACAAATACACAATCACTAAAATTAGACTCCAAAAGACATATACAGCCTGGTTTACTATCACACGCCTTCACAGAAAATGGAAAACAGCTACCAGATGTGCCAGATGTGCATTCTTAAGGTCAGAGGCTGAATCTTGGATCACTCCACAGTGTTGGGCAGGAGTTCCCTGCACCTTACAAAACCACCTTTACCTCAATATGACTGCATTACCTTATTAAAACTTGATTAAAGAGTTTTCTATTACCTCACTTTAACAAGGGCTTTACTAATTTGGGGAGGGTAAAGAGTAAATCAGCAATATAAACCAAAAGAAAAATGAAAGCAATCCAATGTCAAAACATGCTGTTAAGGTCATGAAGAATCAGTAAAGCAGTTTTTGTACACAGAAGAAACAGAAAAAATAGCACATGTAATGTGCCTTAATCCAGCATTTTTTTTAGAAAACAAATCTGCTCATAAATAGCACATACCTCAACAACCATACTTTGCAAATGCTATTTATGTATTTATGCCACAGGCAAAAGAAATGAATCTACAGATAATCTGTATTATTAAAGTTTTATCACATCCATTATTGCTGTAAATTTTTCCTGTGATATTTTCAGCAGAGACATAATAACATAACCGTGCTCTTTTGTTTTTCCTTACAAAGGCAGGCAACAAAATAAATCCTCTAAACTCAAGAAAGGAATCCCTCTGTTAGTTTTCTTACCAATGACAGGAAAATCAGCTCAATACAATGGATGTAAGCAGGCCCACACCAACATACATAATATGAAGGTTCAGAAAACAGGGACAAAAAGGAAGCAGGTCCCAGGAATTTACAAAAGCTTCTAGAACCAACAAACAGGTTGGCAATGTAATAGAATACAAGAACAACATATAAAAACCAATCATATTTTATTTACTAACAATGAATAATCTGAAAACGAAATAAAAAACAATTCCATTCACAATATTATCAAGAAGAATAAAATACGTAAAAATAAATTTCATAAAATAAGTATAACACTGTATACCCAGTACTGTAAAAACACTGCTGAGAGAAGTTAAAGATGATCCAACCAGAGGCCCCAGCCTCCTGTTTTTGTAAACGTGCTGTTACTGGAGCATGGCCTCAGCTCACCGTCCACAGCACGTTCCCATTACAACAGCACAGGTAAGTACGACAGGGACTGAGTAGGCCACAAGAATAAAATATCTACTATCAAGCCCTTTCAGGAAAAGTCTGACAATCTCTTATCTAAACAAGTGGAGAGACATTCCATGTTAATCCAATACTGTTAAAATGGCAATTTCCCTCAAAATAATCTTCAAATTAAATGTAATTCCTATAGAAGTCCCAACAGAGTTTCGTTGTAAAATTGACAAGCTGATTCTAAAATTTATATTGAAATGCTGTACAAAGGAACTAGCACAGCCAAAACAATTTTGAAAAAAAGAATAAAGTTTGAGAACTCAAACTACTAAATTTCAAATATGCTATATAGCTACAATAATCAAGACTGTGGGGTACTGTATATATATTTTCAAAAGATATCAAGGCAATTTAATGAGGAAGAAATAGTGATCTCAACAAAAGTTCTGAGACAAATAGGTACCCACATCTAAAGAGACGAATTTAAAAACAATTCCTTATATCATCCACAAAATTTAAATCAAATGGATCACATACAAAGGCATGAAATAAAATAATAAATAAACCCTTAGGAGAAAATAAGAGATCTTCATGACTTGGGTAGTTGAAAAGGTTTTAGGCATGATACACAAAAGAAAATAAAATTTATAAGTTGGATTTCATCAAAATTAAAAACTATTTCACTTTAAAACACACCACTAAGAAAATAAAAAGACAAGCTACACACTAGGAGAAAATACATGTAAACTATCTATAATATATGAAAAAGATCTTACAGTTACAGTATCTAAAGAATTTTATAAACAATAACACAAACAACCCTATTAAAAATGTGCAAGACATCTGAATGAACGTTTCACCAGAGAGGAAATACAAATGGCTAATAAGCATACTAAAAGAGCTAAACATCATTATTCATGAGAAAAATATTAACTAAAACTATAATGAAATTCTCCTACACATCCACTGAAATAACTATTATCAAAAAGACAGACAATAAAGTATTGGTGAGGATGCAAAAAAAAAACTAAAACCCTCATAATGTTGCTGTTGGGGACGTAAAATTGTACAGTTACTTTGGAAAACAGTTTGGCAGTTTCTTCAAAAGTTAATCATAGCTTGCATAAAACCCAGCAATTTGACTCCTGGGTATCTACCAAAAGGAAGTGAAATTATGTGTCCACACAGAAACTTGTGAATGAAAGTTCATAGCAGCATTATTCATAATACCACCAAACTGAAAATAATATAAATACCCATCAACTGGTGAATGGATAAACAAAATGTACATAATACACAAACTACTGTGACATGCAAATAGTATGAACTGCAAAATATTTGGGCTGAGTGAAAGAAGTCACATACAAAGGACCATTTATATAAAATGTCTAGAAAAGACAAATCCATCTGTAGAGCCAGAAAGTGCAAGAGTGGTTGTCTGGGGCTAGGTGTGCAGAACTGATAACTGGCTGCCAATGGACACAAGAAAACTTTTTGTGATAATGGAAATGCTCTGAGAGTATATTGTAGTGATCTATATTTGCAAAATTAATAAATTTACTAAAAAATGCTTGAATTGCACATTATGGAGGATAACTTTTTGTTCTACAAATTATTCCTCAGTAATACTTTACAAAATATTAAGTCCCAAAGTAACTGTACAAGAGGAAAAAATGGTCACAAATATATGATCAGAAATTATGTTTTCAAAATTCTAAATAGGAACACTATAATCTATAAGACAATGTTCAACATCTAAAAGAAAATGATTTTCCCCATTAAAAAACAGGCAAAGGAACTGGACAGACACTTCTTCAAAAAGGTCATACAGATGGCCAACAGACATATGAAAAGATGTCACTAGTCATGAGAGAAATACAAATTAAAACAACGAGATACTATCTCACATCTATCAAAATGGCTATCATCAATAAATCAGCAAATAATAAGTGCTGGCCAGGATGTGGAGATAGGGGAACCCTTTTATACTGTTGGTGGGAATGCAGGTCAGTGCAGCCACTGTGAAAAGTGGTATGAAGACACCTCAGAAAATTAAAAATGAATCTGCCTTTTGACCCAGCAATCCTACTTCTGGGAACATATCTGAAGGAACTGAAAAAACTAATTCTAAAGAACAAAAGCACCCCTGTGTTCACTGCAGCATTATTTACAATCACCAAGACATGGAGACAGCCCAAATGTCCATCAATAGATGAGTACATAAAACAACTATGGGACATTTACACAATGGCATATAACTCAGCTGTAAAAAAAAGAAAATTTTACCCTTTGTGGCAGTTTAGATAGACCTGGAGAACATTATGCCAAGTGAAATAAGCCAGTCAGAGAAAGACAAATACCATATGATTTCACTCATATGTGGAATCTAATGACCAAACTGAACTAACAAGCAAAACACAGACAGACTCATAGGTAGAGACTGGGAGGACAGCTGAGAAGGGAGGGGAAGGGTGGAGGGATTGAGCAAACAGGAAAAAGAACTCATGGACATGGACAACAGTGTGGTGATTGGGATGGGGAGGGGGTATAAGGGAACTAAATAGTAATGGCAACAAATACAATAAACAAAAAGAAAATGATTTTCATAAAAATGTTATGAAATTATTAAACAAACAGGAAGACAGAGTAAATGACTTTCAGACATGCAAGGATTCAAGGAAATTGCTGCCAATGTATGCTTTCTCAGAAAGGCACTGGAGGATAAGGTTCATCAAAACAGTAAACACACACATACACACACAACCAAAGCTTGGTGTGATGTGTAAGGTAGATGGCACTCAGCATTCATATCCACTTCTATGTACCTTTCTTTATGGCAGGGGTTGTAAAGCTAAACCACTACACTTCCTGGTCTTCTTTGCAACTGGGTTCTTTAGGTAAATTAGGTTCCTCCAACTAGATACTCTCCAATAAGATCTAGAATATGGAATTGGAGGTCATCCTTCTGCAGCTTTGGCTTTCTCTGCTAGTCTGCATGGTAGTGGGACTACTGGGTTTTTCTCTAAGTGTTCAGTGTCTAACTGTCATCAGCTTCATGGGTATCAAAAGACACTGGCTTTAACAGGTTCTGATTCTTATACTACAGCTTCAGCAGAAGGTTCTTGAAGTGAGCAATCCCAGTGGTGGTCTCCCAACTCCTTCCAATCCTAATGTGCCAGAGGATGCAATGTCTTTGACAGGTCAGGGCAGCTGTGTGGTTCTGGGGCACTCCTAGAGGCCCAGCCTCAAGTCCACTCCTCCAGGCCTTCCAATAATTTGAAAGGCACCTAATCTCTATTTTAAATCCCTCTCTGTTTAAAATAGCTGGTATAGTTTTTATCTCCTCCCACTAAGTCCCAAAATAATATAATACACAGGGAACAGTATAATCCATACAAATGAGAGGTGAAGGCCATTTCCAAGAGTATGCCAAAGACAGAGAGCAAAATGACTGGCTAGATCAACTGTAAAAATCAACCTGCCCATGAGGCTCTGAGAGAGACATCTCTAAACGATGAAATGGAAGACAAACAGATATATATGAACATATAAAACTAGGCTGTGACAATTTGAAGAATATGGTTTTGAATTAGTAAAAAGTAACAAACAAAACAGGCCAAAAAAAGCTTTATAGGAGAGAAAAGTTAATCATAGTTTACTAAATATTTCACCTGTGGATAGACAGCATTTATAATAGATAGTCACATAACCTAATGCAGACTAATGACCTACCCCAAACTGTACTCTAACTGTACATAAGTTTGGGAGACAAGAAGGGCATCTCTTTTGATGTTAGGGTGAAGAGGAAATGGCTAAATCCTCATATTTTACGTTGCATAGTTCAAACAGAATGTTTTAATTGTAAAAAAATCAAGAAGAAGCAACACAAACAAGCATGTTACTAAAAGATATAGAGTAATTAATGTCCAAGAATCAGCTCTAAGAGTTGTCTCCCAGGAGAATGAGGTAGGAATATGGGGGAGAGGAGTCAAGCAAAGGCACGTCAGGGGGTTGCTGAGGTTTGTCCTAAACCTTGTAGAACTATTTGACTCCTTAAATTATGAGGTGAATAAACTTTAATGAAAAGAAGAATTTCTTAAAAAAAAATAAGGGATGAATAGGAAGTGGCATGGGTGCTCCCTATCATTTGGAGGCTGAGGCACTCTGGGTGCAGATGGATGCCCCTTTGCCCCAGGCACACCAGCGTGGGCAGCAAGCAATTGGGAGCTTTTCCCACTCTTGTCTAGAGAGCTGGGCAGGCCACTGTAATCCAGGAGCTCAAAAGAGGAGAAAACACAAATACTTTTTAAAATAAAATTATACAAGTTTCAGGTATACAACTCTACAGTATATCACCTGTATAGGAAAATACAAATAAAAGTGTAGCTAAAGTGACAGAAGAAGATCAGATACTAAAGCAACAGTTCAGCATAATGGGGGTCAAATAAAACAATCATATATTGGTTTTCAGAGATAAATAAAATACCTGAAATATGTCTGAGATAACCACTAACAACTGTCTTGACCTAAAACAGTTGCACAAATACCAACATTTTGAGACTTCCAGCCAAGATGGAGGTGTAGGTAGACACACTGTGCCTCCTCGAACAACCAAGATAGGGACAACAATTTCAAAACAGAATAACAACCAGAACTGGCAGAAAATTGGACTGTATGCAAGTCAGACAACAAAAGAGTTAAAATAGACACGTTCATCCAGACCTGTAGGAGGGGCAGAGTCGGGGAGTTGGATGGAGAGGAGTCACAGAACAAAGAGCGTTGGGACCAGCTGCACAAGACTGAGGCAGGCAGACCCCAGCTGCGCAAGCAGTGGCTGGCAGACCCCGGCCGAGAGGTGGCTGAGGGGTGGCCAGCAGGCCCAGGAAGGCTGAGATTGTAAAGCAAGGCACTGCACACAAGGCAGCTGGCTGACCAGGCACTCTTAGGGTCCCAGCACCGGGAAATAGAGTCTCGAGGCACTGACTGAAAACACCTGTGGGGGTTGAGGCACAGGGAGAGACTCCCAGCCTCACAGGAGAGGTCACTGGAAAGACCCATGGAGTGCACAAGCCCACCAACACAGGAATTAGCACCAGAAAGGCCCAGTTTGCTTGTGGGAAGCGGCGGAAGGGACTGAAGTCCAACGGAGGGCTGAACAAGTGCCATTGTTCCCTATCAGACCCCGCCCCCACATACAGTGTCACAACCCAGCAACTGGGTTGCCCGCCCTGGTGAACACCTAAGGCTCCGCACCTCAGTATATAACAGATGTGACAAGACAAAAAAAAAAAAAAGGATGGCTCAAACAGAAAAACAAATGAAAGCCTGAGAACCAATACTTTTAAGTAACCGAGAGGTAGCCAACCTATCAAATGCACAGTTCAAAGCACTGGTGATCAGGATGTTCACAGAACTGGTTGAATATGGTCACAAATTAGATAAAAAAATGAAGGCTACAATAAGTGAATTGAAGAAAAGGCACAGGGAACCAATAGTGATGGGAAGAAAGCTGGGTCTCACAACAATGGAGTGGACCAGAAGGAAGAAAAAAACATACAATCAGAAAAGAATGAAGAAATAAGAATTCAAAAAAATGAGAAAAGGCTTAGGAACCTCCAGGACAACTTTAAACGATCCAACATCCAAATTATAGGGGTACCAGAAGGAGAAGAGGAAGAGCAACAAGTGGAAAACTTATTCGAACAAATAATAAAGGAGAACTTCCCCAATCTGGCAAAGCAAATAGACTTCCAGGAAGTCCAGGAAGCTCAGAGAGTCCCAAAGAAGTTGGACCCAAGGAGGAACACACCAAGGCACATCATAATTACATTAGCCAAGGTAAAAATGAAGGAGAGAATCCTAGAAGCAGCAAGAGATAAGGAGACAGTAACCTACAAAGGAATTCCCATCAGACTGTCAGCTGATTTCTCAAAGAGACCTTACAGGTAAGAAGGGGCTGGAAAGAAGTATTCCAAGTCATGAAAGGCAAGGACCTACATCTAAGACTGCTCTATCCAGCAAAGCTTTCATTTAGAATGGAAGGGCAGATAAAGTGCTTCTCAGATAAGGTCAGTTCAAGGAGTTCATCATGACCAAGCCCTTATTATATGAAATGTTAAAGGGACTTTTCTAAGAGAAAAGATAAGAAAAAGAAGATAAAAATCATATATACTAAAATGACAGCAAACTCACAATTATTAACAACCACACCTAAAACAAAAACAGAAACAAACTAAGCAAACAACTAGAACAGGAACAGAACCACAGAAATGGAGATCACATGGAGGGTTAACAACAGGGGAGTAGGAGGTGGAGAGACAGGGAAAAGATACAGAGAATAAGTAGCATAGATGGTAGGTAGAAAATAGATAGGGGGAGGGCAAGAATAGTATGGGAAATGTAGAAGCTAAAGAACTTCTGATCCATGGACATGAACTAAAGTGGGGGAATGTGGGTGGGAGAGGGTGTGCAGGGTGGAGGGGAATGAAGGGGCAGTAATGGGATAACTGTAATAGCATAATCAATAAAATATATTTTAAAAAATACCAACATTTTGAGCTGAAGGTAAAATAGATGGTCTTAATTCAAATTTGCTTCTGAAGTATCCAAGAATCACGAGTTACAGAAATACGTAAAACTAACTTGTTTTTCTTGGAGGTAGTGGGGATATAAGAAACAGACCCATCCACTACTCTGCCAGTCCTATTTCCCTCCTTGCTGTCCACATGGACAACAGTTCCACCAGTTCTATTAAACAGGATGTGTAGTGAGTCAATGCAAAAGCTTACAGAGCAACACGTCCTGCTAAAAGATCCCATGTAGTCAAATCAATGTATTTCATTCTTTAATTTTTAACCTCAGACCTCTGAGACCAAAAGAATAATAAAAACTACCTTCAGCACCTCTGGTAAAAGTCATCTTTAGGGTACAGCTGTACCATTTATACAAGCATGGCTCCTCTCACCACAACAAATAAATTTGCACTTGCCTGACTGAAATTTCATTCTTACTACAATCAAATTGCTACCAGCATGTTGTGAACACTATAAATCTGCCCATGTTGATTCTTGAAATGAAAAATATCAAGGGAAATAAATAATCCTTTACTCCCTACCATTCGTAGGAATAAGAAACAACAGACATGTTGACTAGTGGGAAGAAACAATGAAACTGTCCTCACTGAGCAGGCTTCTGGGTGGAAGTGCCAGCCTCAGCATTATCCACGTGTAGTGGGTGGGTTACATAACTGTCCAGGGCTGATGGGCCTGGTCTCCACATGAAAAACAAAATCCTGACTTTTTTGCTACCAGTAACTCGTTATTATTAGCAGTTATTAGGGATAGACGGGAAATCCAGATCTTCTCCAGCTCTTTCTATTTGTGAATACACGTGCCAATTTAGACTACGGAGGGTCTGGCTGGCCAAGGAGCTGCAGAGTGCTCCCCTTCCTGGAGAGTGGTGCTCTGTAGCCCTGGGCAGGGAGCTGGCTTTGCCACCCAGGCTTCCTGCATTCCTAGCCATGGCAAGGAGTCAGGTGTTTTAGACACAGTGCAGCCAATTCTTGTCCAAACCCCTGCCCCAACAAGCCAAGGCTGCATTTCCAGCTGTGGACACCCTCATTCTAAATGATTACAAAGGACTAAACCTAGACAGACCCTGAAGAACAGAAGGCAGAGCCAGAAGGGAAGAGAGCCAAAAGCACTGGCAGCAGGAGCAGACGCATAAACTGTGCTCTGAAGCTTACCGTGGCCTGCACAGGAAGAGTGATGGGCAAAGGAGCCACGATGGCCATGGGGAAGCCACGCCAGAGTGATCCATGTCCCATCTCCACCTTACAACAGGGACATGGCTAATGGCAAAGCAAACACCTTCAGTGTCAGGAGGTTTTTCAGCAAAGCATAATTTGTATGACAGATCTGAGTGTGAAAGGTAGGAAACACTTCTAAATTAAGGCAGAGATCTGGAAGCTTTTTAAAATTATAATGCTCTTTTACAGCTCAATTTCTGATTTCTCAGCTACATACCCCAATTCTTAGCCCTGGCAGAGGGAATAACTCATGGGTTGTTTCTTCTTTGACTCAGTTTCCCTTTCAACTATTCAAGAATTGAATTCTACTTATTTCAGGTTATTAAATAGTCACTGAGCCAGGATCCAGGTGCTTCAGAGGTTAAAAAGTAAATACATAAAACAAACAAAGGCCTTGCTCTCAAGGAGCTCAGATCTACACTTAAAAAAAAAGATGCTCGAGTAATCATAAACAAAACATAAACTATGGTAAATATCACAGAAGAACATGTCAACGGTCTGCTCGACAATTTCTATGGATCTGGTTTGTGCCCGGCATTGTGTTAGGTGCAAAAGGTAAGATTGACAAAGGTTGGCCAGCCCTTCTCCTCAAGGTGTAGATGGAGAATTGGGGCTTCTGGGCATGTGGGAGGGGGAGGGTTACAGAGGGAGAAACACACCTGATCGAGGTGGTCAAGTGCCTAGTGAGAGGAGTCAAGCAGGCTATGACAGCACTGCCACTCTATAGCATACCTGACTGTGGGGGTGACATTGGCCAGCAGGGGTGGTGAGACCATGCTGTGAGCTGAGCAAACTGCACAGTGGCCTAGAGACAAGACAGCAGGCACCTTCAGTGCTAGGGGGACACTGAGTGCCCACCTGCCCACTGCCAAGGGCATGTGTAGGCAAAGGTGAGGAGGGTGGTTCGAAGTCTTGATGGAAGAATAGGTTTTTACTATGCCTTGCAGACAGTAAAGGCTCACTGAGTGTTTAGAGTCAGTCAATCTTAAATATTTTCTTTAACCTCTCTTCCTTTTACAGATGAGGAAACAAGGGCCAAGAGATGTCAAAGGATTCCCCTCAACTAACAGTCCAGCATGAAGCTGAATCAATTAGTTGGAAAACCACAACTATTAACCAGGTCACCTGACACTGAATATAAAGCTCTTTCCACTGTCCCACATTACGGCTGTTTTTTGGGGGGTGGAGGGTTTTTGTTTTTTTTTTTCATTTTTAGTACCCTATAATTAAGAGCAATGGCATTAGAAAGCAGCAGTTTAGAGATCTCCAAAGAATTTTATCTTGAAAATGTTAAGAATATCCATGACATAGAATATTAACGTAATAAAAACCAATTGGAAACAGAATGGGGGAAACATCCTGATTTCAGGTCAATGATATTAAAGCAACATTCTCTCTGCGCTTTTACATCACTGCTGCTTAGGATTTCTGAGATTGCCACCATTACTCTGCTTTGAAACTGCTCAGTAAACTACATCAGGCCTTACTTGACTAACATTCCCCCAATGTGGCCTTCCCCCACCTCCCTAGAGACTAACACATACCCAAGCTTCAAAAATCTTCCCTTGGCCCTAAAAATGTATATATTTTATAAGGCAACAAATAGAGGCTTGTGTCAGTTTTGAAGTGGCTTTTTGAAACATCCTACAAAGATTTAAAATCAAAAAGGTGCTTGATAACCATCTTCAGGGCAAGAAACGAATCACAACTGAGTGATAATCAAGAATGAAGGCCATTGAAGGGAAACTCACAATGATACTATTGTTCAAAAATAAGTATTTGTGATCATCAGCACTGCTAGATGCTGGCAGTCAGCTGTGAAAGACCAGCAAGGTCCTTGTCCTCATGGCACTTACAGGCTTGGGAGGGGGGCTAGAATCAGAAATACTGAACAAAGACACAGTCACCATGTGTTCATTGCAATGGTGATAAGTGCCCTGAGGAATGGTGCAGGTGCTAAACCAGCCTCTCACAGGTCCTCTGCTCGACCTGGGCAGTCCCAGCAGAAGGAAGGGTATGTGCGAGGCCTGAGTGGGAAGAAGACTGAAAGATCCATGTGCCAGAAATGCCAACTGCCAAGGGGCCTGGTGCCTCGAGAGAGGCAGTCAGGACTAGAGCTAGCAGAGGCACTATCTTGAAGAGCGTATCGACTGTGGGCTTTGGACTTTGCCCTCAGGGCACTGAGAATCCAAAAGGTATAAAGAGGTTATAATGACAAAGACTTATCCCTTAAAAAATAAGAGTTTATTTTTTCAGAACAGTACAAACAGCTTGAAATAAAAGAATATAAATTAAGACATAAAGACTTAGTTCAGCCCTGGCTGGCATAGCTCAGTGGATTGAGCGCGGGCTGCAAACCAAAGTGTTGCAAGTTCGATTCCCAGTCAGGCCACATGCCTGGGTTGCAGGCCACGGCCCCCAGCAACCGCACATTGAAGTTTCTCTCGCTCTCTCTTTCTCCCTCCCTTCCCTCTCTAAAAATAAATAAATAAATAAATTCTTTTTTAAAAAAAATGACTGTCAGTTCAGCCCTTAAGAGTGACAGCTGAAAAGCATGTCCATGGCTCCACGGAATGGAGGACATATTTAGTAACCTGAAATGGCACTCATAAAACAATTAGGCACACTTCTCTGAAGAAAAAAAAGGAACATGATGTTTCCAAAGACAACTAAAATTTAAAATTTGTTTAAAAAATCAAATATTAACTCCATTTCCAATTTGGTATATAAAGTCAATAGTAAAATATACTAAAGCTATCATTTTTTTTTTTAAAAAAAAGCATTCCCGCCCTGACTGGTGTGGCTCAGTGGGTTATGTGTCCTTCTGCAAACCAAAAGGTCACTGGTTCAATTCCCAGTCAGGGCACATGCCTGGCTTGTGGTCCAGGTCCCAAGCTGGTGGAATTCGAGAAGCAACCAATCAATGTTTCTTTCACACATGGGTGTTTCTCGCCCTCCCTCTCTCCCTCCCTTCCCCTCTCTAAAAAATAAATAAATAATTTTTTTAAAAAATCATTCCCCCTTATCAAACCTCCCTTGGCCATGGGTCTCTCCATCTTCTGAATTCACAGACATCGTGTAATGCCTCAGCATGTATATATAGCAGTGGACCATGTACTGCTTTGCTCACTCTCCTAGATAGTCATCTTATTCAACTTTTGTATGTAACACACTTGCCATGTGTCTATACCTAGAATGCCCATTAGGACTGTGAGTTCCTTAAGAAATTCCTATATAACTTTTGTACCATCAAGGCACCTGGCAATATGCCATTCACACAGGAGCTTGCAAGTGTAGACTCATCAAGGAAGCAATCAGTAAAAGACAGAAAACAGGGTTTGGAAATAATCTGTGGATTTGGGTTACAGAGATCTTTCAGAGTTAACTTCATTACATGTTAAACATATAAAGAGCAAATCAAATCCTACCACACTAATAAGAAAACACTAAGAGATGTAAAAAAGACTATTATGAAATTCAATTGTTTTAATGATACCCTGCTTCACAGATGAGGGAAGATGCAAAAAAAAAAAAATGGGTATGTTTTTACCTTGCAGGTACTGTAGACAGTATGTACGTCCCTTTTTCCTTTTAACATTAGGCATCTAAAGCCAAATCTATGTCTTCTTATAGCAACTGAGATAAATGTGCATTTCTTTCTTGCAAACTTAACCCAGCTCTATTTATTTTCCTAATTTTATTTTTCCTTTACCTTTTGCCCCTCGACTTTTGTTTCACCCAGGTATATCTATAACTATAGATGTCACTATCTCATAGCCTGTGTAGAACTGTGTTGTGATTAAACCTAAAAAAAATAAATAATTAAGCAAAGGATGCTTTAGTGCTCCATGATTTACTCTGCTGTGCAACCTTGAATAATAGAGTTTTTCAAACCAAAGCAGTTAACCCACAGTTAAGCTGATAATCAATCAGATCTACAAAGAATGGCTTCCCTATCTCCCAATAAAACATCTCGAGAGTGAGATGGTGAGGTACATTTCATGTGCCCTATCTTTGCTTTCTATAGAAGACTGTTCTACATGGCATGGGCCCAGACAGGACCCACGCCCACAGATAGATTCTCCCATGGGGAATCATGCCTGCATTGTACCTAGGCCACTGTGAGATTTGCTTTTTACTGTAACTCCCTCACCCTGAATTGAGGCAGCAAATGTTTACTGCATATCTTTAAAGTAACTTCCTGAAATCTATGCTAAACCTTCCAAGGATGTGTGTAACCAGTTCAACCACTTTTCACTTTGTATTTGCAAATATCCTTCTTCTGTGATATGATTAGCAGCATCTTCTCCTTTGTTTTCTGTAAAAGATAACTGCCTAAAGTAAACCTGTGCATAGTAAATGAGGACCATCATGTAATGTGCCCAGAAAAGCAATAGAAGCTTGTAAAGGCAAGTGTCAGGGTGCTCTCCTCTTAAGACAGTGGCCATGCCGTCCCTCTTCCTCCACAGGATTCAGTAGTCCATGTGAATTTGTCTCATCTCATCCACCATGCAGTGGACACTGCTTGCCAGTAATGGTGTCACTTTCCTGCTTCCCTTGGCTCTTCATATCACCCATTTTTTCTGTGGTTGGCTGTCAGCTCTACTTCCTTAGGTCTCCAGAATCCATTTCCTCCCTTGAATTTCGACTGCCACAGATATAATTCACTCTCGCAAAAGATGCCTCTCCCAGGCTATTGTATAATGCTCCTAGCCAATCTCACTGCTTCCCATCTCTGTCCCAATCTATCTTTCAGTACAGAACACATTCACCCATCTGCACATTTGATAAAAACCTACTGCATACCTACTGAAGATTAGGCATGTGAAGCACTGGTGACAAAGAAGTGGAACAACCTAATATCTCTTTAATAGCTCATGAATAGTAGGGAGGCAGAGCAATAAATAAACTACAGTACACTTTGACAAGCGAGTGCTATGAAGTCCTAATGCCCTGTCAGAAAACACTGAATACAGCATATGTGGCACATTCCAGAGCTCCTCAGAGCATGGAGTATCTACAGACAAGAGAGGGAGAGGAAACTAGAGGGGCAGGAAAAGGCCAGGTCTGAAAGGACCTATTACGCATGATGATCTAAACATGATTTCTGGATAGAACTTCCAGTGGTTCTCCATTCCCAAACCTTAATATGGCCTTCTGTGCCTCCTGATCTAGGCCCCAATCTACCTTTCCAATTCATTCTCAACTCCTAGCCCTGTGCCACACTCACCTCAACACCTTGTTCCTCAAAGACTCCAAGCAACTAGGCACTCAGCCTGACTCAAATCATTCCCCTGGGCACAGTACACCTCACTCCATCTCTGCCTGCTGAAAACCCTACTCAGCATGTCTTCAGTAATTTTTAATATTGCAACAACTACTGAGTATGAATTAAGTATGGCTCTTACCCTCAAAGAGGTTAGATTTTTGGAGAAGAAAAGGGTAAGTTGAGTAACTATCATATAGATTTCAGATGGATTCTATATATAGTAGAGTACAAAATAAAATATTAATCATGTAGAACACTACATAATTCTAAGAAAAATCTAGCAAGAATAGCTCATATTAGCTCCATACCACTGAGACAGATGTTGTCCATATCCCCAAATATAGGGTCAGGGCTCTAATGATGAAAAGCCTTAGCTAGCCATGTCTCCACAAATTGTAAAAGTAAGGACAAATGTGAGCTCAAAACCCAAAATTCTTGGGACAGTTCAAAAACCATCACACTGACTTACTTGACAATTAAATACTAAGCAGAACATGTTTCCTGAAGACAGGAATAATTGAATTTTCGTGAAACGTAATGCAATGTTCATTCATTCTGTGTAAACATACACAGATTGAGAGTAAGGCTGGATTAATTCCTTCAAAGCACACTAGATTTCCACAAACACAATGAAGCCGTCTATGGTAATAAAATCTTAGAAGTCAACACTTGAACACTTTTTCATTTATTTCTCTTTACCTGAAGTGGCAGGATAAAAATGAGATGAAAATATAAGACTTTTATATGTAAACTAATCCAAAAGTAACTTTTTCAGGAAATATACAGAAAGCTCAGAATTAAACTCTGTATGCTGGAGGTCTTCCCAGAAAGTACCCAGCCATGTAATATGGTGAAATAGAGCCATTTATTGAAGAAGATACAAGAAACACTGTACATAGGACAATGACACCTCAGTCCTCTTACAAAGTAGGCACTTTGGGACCTCACACAGATCTTTGTTAATTGTATCCTGTACATGTTCAACATTCTCAGCTGTTCTGCTTGTTGCAGGCCTTCCAGAATGTGAATTACTTTCAACAAATTCTCAACCATCTTTGAAGCATTTGTGTCACAGTTTTATTTGCACTGTACTCATTGCATCATCCCTGAAAGTCTTCTGAATCATCCAAATAGTTTCCATGGAAGAATGTTCAAGCCTAACACAAAATTTGATGCAGATTCATTGCTCTACTCATTCAGTCATTTTGAATTCAATGGCCACAAAGTACACATGCTCGCTCACTGGAACAGTGAAGTCATCATTGCTCACACATGCTCATTGCAGTCCACTCTCCTTGGCTGCCAGGTTACAGATGTTGCACAAACCATTCTTGTTATAAAGACAATGGATGGACTTTTTCTGGACAGACTTCCATAGGAATCAGCAGTGACCTAGAAAGCCCTAAAGCTTTTATAGCACCTCCAATCATATATAAAATACCATGTTGCTGTCAGTAGAGCAGAATTTTTCCCAAACCTTTCTTAAGGGGGAAGTTGCAGCAAACAAAGCAGACAATGAGGGGAGGATCTCGATCACTTTCATGGAGAATCATGGAAAGTTATTAAGACCACAGCACAGAAATAATGCAAGAGGTGGTTCAAGAATATCTATCTAGTAACTGCATGTAGGATAAACTGGAGACTCTGGGTGGAAGAAGACCAGCTAAGCAACAAATATTACAGAAGCCCCAGTGTGCTTTCTCTTGCTCTTGACCTTTGAACATGCTGTTCCTCTTGCCTAGAACAGAAGTAAGCATACTATAGTCAGCAGGCCAAATCCAGCCCCCACTGCCACTGTTTGTGCACAGTCTGCAGGCTCAGAATGAATTTTGCATGTTTAAATGATTGAGAAATGTCAAAAGAAAAAACTGTTTCATGACACATAAAAATTATATGAAATTTTCAGTGTCCATAAGCATAGTTTTATTGGAACACAGCCACAAGCATCTCATAGAAAAGGAAATAAAAATGTCTCTAAATCGCATAAAAAGAAAATACAATTAAAATAAAGAAAATATAAAATTTGTAAAAATAAGTAATAAGCAATTAATTGATAATAAAGGAAAATATAAAATAAAATAAATACCAATTTCATCTGTCAGATTAGCAAACACCCAAATGCTGGATCACACATTGGCAGCACATAAGCAAACAAGCTCTCTCACACATCACAGGTAGGAATGGTTTTCTACAAGGCCTACCTGATAGCCATGTCTATAAAAATTATGAACACATATAGTCTTTGACCTAGCAATTCCATTTCAAGAAAAAATTCCATGGAGACACTTGCATATAAAATGTGACATGTGTACATAGCTATACACTGAAACATGGTTTTTAATAGCAAAAGATTGTAAATAACAAAAAATGCCTGTCAACTCAGCACTGCTTAAATACATTATGGCTCATACACAGAATGGAAAATCCAGGCACTGTGAATTCAAATGAATATGCTCTTCAATACACAAAGAGCTCTAAAATTCACTGTAGGTGAAAAGAAAAAAAGATACAAAATAATATACTACATTTTTTAAGAAAGAAGAAAAAAAACATGAATTTCTATTAGCATTAAAAACTAAAAGGTTACAAAAAAAATACAAAAAACCCAGAAGCAAAAGCAGAGGATGGGAGGGTACA
This sequence comes from Phyllostomus discolor, assembly GCF_004126475.2. Taxonomy (NCBI): domain Eukaryota; kingdom Metazoa; phylum Chordata; class Mammalia; order Chiroptera; family Phyllostomidae; genus Phyllostomus; species Phyllostomus discolor. Next base: position 87,100,032 of record NC_040907.2, on the reverse strand, counting down.
CACACACCCCTACTCCCTCAAGTGAATGAGTTACCTAGAAAATAAATTTACTTGGCAAATAAACAGGCAGCCTTCTTCTACTCTGCCAATCCCTCACCCTCCCCAAAAAACCCCCTACTGGCTGCAATAATCCTAGTATCCCGCCCACGCTCCTCAACTGTGCAAACAACCCCCATCACACTCCAGGCCCCTCTGGATTGGCTACTTCCCCCACCCGCTCCCACACATACATACATACATACATACTACAGCAATCACATCAAAATTTTCTCTCAAACATTCCAGATCTTTTAGAAGTGTTATCTTTGAACATGCTTCCCCTCTGCATAAAAGGTCTTATATCTCCTCTTGGCAAAGACCTAAGCATTCTTCAAAATCAAGATAAAGTAACACATCTTCAGGGTAACGTACTATTGGGGATGTCTTTCCTGACTCCCAGAGATAGCTTTGGTTGCTGAATCTACCTGTTATCTGGTGTGATAACTTATGTTTCTGGGGCTCTATATGTGACTATATCCCTCATTAGGCCATAGTTACTTGAAGGCAGAATCTCTATGTTATTCATCTTCACTTGCCAAGCATCTAACTTTCAAAAAAATGCTACCTGCCTTCATCACCTTTTCCTCAATAAACATTTGATGAATATTTTGCCCTCTTGGGCAATCAGCAACTTCACCTAACAAGTTGCTCTTATCTCCATTAGGTCCTTAAGGCAGGTAGCATTCCTTAAGTCAGGAATTGTTCAGTGCCCCTCAAATCACAGCTGCATTTGTTTCTTTATCACATATACCTAAAACTGCTCCATTAAAAAACTCTAATTCCTCAAATGCAAAGTAAGGATATTAGATTAGATCAGTGGTTCTTAACCTTTTAAAGCCATAGAATCCTTTGAAAATCTAATAAAACTACAATTACTCTCCCTTGTTTGACTGCCTGCTCCCCCATCACCGCCCCAAATGGTCCTACACAAAGAGACGCAACAGTTGATGTGTAACTTTAGGAGGCCAGGAGTTAATAATATCTGAAATTATGTTCTACTTTAATGCTCTCTGAAAGATGGAAAGATTAAAATTAAGGGAGAAAGGATCAAAAAGGATCTTTTTGATCACTCACTGTGCGCCAGACACCACACTAAGCACATTATATGCATTAATTCATTTACTCTTCATCCCAACCAAAATAGGTGTATATTATTATTCTCACTTTATAGATTAGATACTGAGATTCAAAGACATTAAGTGATAAATGTATTTGTCGAGTGAAGGTATATCTTCCTGGCCTGAAGCTCCTGATATTTTTCTGTGGAAACATGTATACCTACTCCATGGTGATCAAGGAAATCAGTCAGCAGTAGCTAGTAAGTACCAGAATAGGCAAGTCCTAGGAGACACTGTCCCTTTCTGTTCCCTAGCTCTTCCATACTCCTACTATTCCAGGCAACACTGATGCAGAATGTAAGTGCAACTAATGAGGCACTCCCATGCCCAGACCCCTCAATGTCTAGCAGAGAAGTAATTAGCCATGGATAAGAAGAATGGCCATAATAAAATGAGTCAACCAAAAAGTCTCACACAGAAAGACAGGGAGCTATACAAAGACCATTTCAGGCTTGCTCAGTAGAAGCATATATGTCTGTGTGTCATGCAAGCAATGTAGAAGACTCATCAACCAGCTACTCTCCAAGCACACACTTGGACTCAGGGCCCAGAGAAAACCTGTCTAAGGAGAGCCAGAACAATGGTCTAGACCCAGGAGTATCCAACTTTTGGCATCTCTGGGTCATGCTGGAAGAAGATGAAGAGCTGTCTTGGGCTATTCATTAAACACACAAACACTAATGAAAACTGATGAGTAAAAACAAAGTTTTAAGTAAATTTACAACTATGTGTAAAGCTGCATCCATAGCCATCCTGAGCCACATGAGGTCCATGGGCCATGGGCTGGACACCCCGGAATTGAGCCATCTTCACCATGTGCATTTCATCCAGGAATGAATCCAGGTTTTGTAGGGCTTGAAGCCTATACAATCCAGAAGGGCTCTTTTTAAAGCAGAAAAAAAAAAGAGTAACTTCTTTTAACCTCGGAGATCTGCTCCCCTACTTTTAAAAATGCCTTCATAATGAGAAAGAAGTTATGGTAGTTATTTATGGTTCAGGCAACTGAAAGTAAAGAAGGTGGGGGAGGTGTAAAATTCATCTCTCATTCTCTGGAGGATGTACAGCGGTGAAGTAGACCCAAAGGTTCTGTGTATCAGTCATGTCTGGGAAAGCTGCAAGGAGAACTATCTGACTGCTATACATATGACATCATCATGCCAAGAACATGGGCCCTGTGCACACAAAGCCTCACTAATTCCTAAGATTAATTCCATTTGGGGTCCTTTACCTCCCTCCTACCAATGCTTCAGCTCCCACTCTCATCAGTTAGTCTACACTGCTCACCTGGACCCTTGTGTTTGAACTGGCACTTCTTCAACTTACTATCCCCATAATGTCACACCTCTCTCCTACTTAAAATCCTTCAATCATGTGCAATTACCAGGAGGATGAGACTTAAGGTCTTTTATTTTGCCTTCTAAACCCTTCCAGAGCTGACCACTACCAAAGAGGTTTCCAGCTTTCTCTACTTGATTCACAGGTCCCCTGGTTTCTCCAGCACTCCACACTAAGTGTTCTTCCCAGAACAAGGAGCACTGCATCCCACTCTATGTCTATTTGCACAAGCTACTCTCTGCCTGGAAAAGATCTCCTTTTCATCCTACCCCCATCATGTAACCTGCTCAATCTTAGTGGCTCAGTTCAAGCATTAAAACCTTACTGAAGCCTTGCCAGTCTCTCAAAGAACCATTTACTGCTTCAAGTGTAATCATGCCACCAAGGACACAGTAGATGACCTGTCAGTCTCTCCCACTGGACCGTAAGTCCCTCAAAGGCAGAAATAATCTCTGTATCTGCAGCTCCTCACATGGTGCCTGCCACATAATACTTAATAAATGTTTGTTGAAGGAATGGACAAAGAGAGTTAAGGCTGACTCTAATAAAATGGAAGTACTAAATAACAAATTTTGAGAGCTTTTTCTTCCTAATGCCTTCAAAGCCCGCAAACCCTCAATTGCCAGGGTTCCACAGACAAATAGCCTAAAGTAAATGTTCTAAATTCTGTATGTTAATATCAGCCGTCTCCCTTCATACTGAAGGCACTCATCAAGGTATAATTTTAAAACAATATCTTACTGTACTAAGTCATTACTTCCCCCAAATACACTTCAATTACCCTCCTAGTTTACTGTCAACCCCACAGCCAATGAACAAGCATTTCCCCAAGAGTCCTTCTTGGGACATACTACACAAAAAGAATTTTTTCATAAACAGTCTCTGATAAAATAAGTGTGGGAGATGTTGCTCACTCTATCCCTTGCACAGTCTTAGTTCTTCCTAGCTCAGAGAAGCTTTCCAATAAAGAGAGCAATAGAATTCCTTTCTATTTTCCACACTAAGCTGAATATCAAATCTTGTTTTCTGTGAAACACCTAATAATATCCAGTGTTCTGTGTTATGTGCTTTGAGAAATATCACACTTGACCCAACTCCTGAATTATGCCAATTAAAAAACACAATTTGAAAATCTGGCATAATTTTGCCTAATGACATGACTTCATTTCATCTGTGGACCTCACAGAATGGCCATTTCATGAAGACATTGCTTCCAGTCTAACATACAGAAACAGACCCTGAAAAAAATTGACACAAGAAAAATAACTTAACAGACTGTGTTTATCCCCACAGTATTATAAATAATTCCTGAACTTCTAAATTGCATTTTTGCAAGGGAGAAAATAAAATTGAGCCATTGAGGAGCATATCACTACCTGCTTGCAAAGCTGCAGTGATCTCATGAAGCACCAGTTTCACAGTTTAAATAAAATTCAATTATATGTGCATCTTTTTTTTTCTTTTTTAAGTCTCTGAGAGTTTCTTTAAGGAGGTGTGAGGAATCAACCTTGCTAACCAACCATATGCACCAAAGTCTTGCTGCTATGCAATTTTCCTTGTGGTGCTATAAAACAAAAAATGTCCCTGTGGGTTTTACGAATATTAAAAACCTTCACAACAACATGGATGGAACTGGAGAGCATTATGCTAAGTGAAATCAGCCAGGCAGTGAAAGACAAATACCATATGAGCTCACCTGTAAGTGGAACCTAATCAACAAAACAAACAAGTGAGCAAAATAGAACCAGAGACATGAAAACAAAGAACAAACTGACAGCGACTAGAAGGGAGGGGTGGGTAATGGGAGAAAGAAAGGGAAGGGTCAAGTCAAGGAACATGTATAAAGGACCCATTGACAAGGACAACACAGGGGCGGGGCAGGGGGGACAACTGACTATGGGAGGCGGGAGCTGGGTAGGGCAGGGGAGAGTAATGGGGGAAAATGGAGACAACTGTAATTGAAAATCAATATAAATAAATAAGTAATCAATCAATCTGTGGTTCAGAAGGCTGAATCATGGGATCTGAAAGCTAAAAGGAAATCTGGAGATTATATCATTTTAGTTTACAGATGAAGAACCTGAGACTGACCCTCCCCTCAAAGGACTCGGGGGCCTGACTATGGGCAGATGGTGACTCCAAGGCCCTTGTGCTTCCCACCACCTCTTCCTGTTAACTTGGGAACTGCAGCTGAGAGCAGAGAGGCCAAGGGCCGGCTTGGGAAACAAGAGGGGGTTTCCCCTCACATTTTACTATTTCAGTGAACCTGGAAAAAGAACAGCAAACATTGGGGTGAAGAAGAAGAGCTCCACCCACTCAGGTACCCATCGTTCATTTTATGATATGGATGATGAGTGCCCGTGATATGATAGGCATTGTTCTAGGAACTCAGAATATGACAGTAAGTGATCAAAACCAGAAAAATTCCTGCTCTTATGGAGATTCTAGTGATTCCAGAGTTATTTACCTGAGACTGACTGAAGTCAGACACCTGGAACTAGAACTTTAAAAAGTTTATGCTGAGAATGCATGCACACCTGCGTGCACACACAACATACCATAGCATTTCAAAAATACAATGCGGACAACTTTCTAGATGAGTCCCACTCCCAATCCCTGCCTGGCTTAGGGAAGTACTCACTACACAAACTAAAATACTGGGAATCTATTTCAAAGAGTTCTCTAGGAAGGGAGAAAAATAGAAAAAGTCAAGCTCTTTCCCTATCATCTTTTTCTCACTAAGCTAGAAAGAGAGGCAGTGAGGAAAAGTTTAAAAGAAATAAATGAATTCTGTGTAATGGTACTGAAGGAGAGAATTGTAAGCACACTGCGTGAGCCGTGGGTAAGATGAGAAAGAATGTGCAAGACAACCATAATGCACATTTTATCAGAGTTATTGTGTATGGACAAACCACTACAAAATCTCAGTGGTGTACAACAACCGAGTGTCTTTGGAGATGGGGCTCAGCTGGTCCAGACTGGGATGGGCTTCAGGCTCCAGGTTTGATGCAAGTCCACACCACATGCTTCTTACTGTTTTAGAACCAGCAGGCTATGCATGTTCATCTCATAACAAAGGTGGAAGCAAAAGAGGACAAAACCGCTGCCAAGTACATTTCAAGTCTCCGTTTATATCACATCTGCTAATACGCCATTAGCCAAAGTAGCCAGGTGGCCAAGCCAAAAAATCAACGCAGCAGAGCAGTATACTGCTCCCACAGTGGAAAGTGCTTCAAAGTAGCAGTCAAAGCACATGGATACAAAGTGGGGGAAAGAACTGGGAAAAATAATGTAGTTTAATGAAAGAAATGACCATTTGCACAATCCAAACTTGCCAAATATCCATGTTCTTCCTAATCCAAATCTCTTATCTGGAAACTTACAAACTACTCTAAGCTTCATGGTGCCAGAAAAAGAAAATACAAGCAGTAAAATCTTAGACATCTCTTGTAGCAATACTTTTGCCAGTTTATTTTCTAGGCCAAAAGAAAAAATAAACAAATGGGACTACATCAAACTAAAAAGCTTCTGCACAGCAAAAGAAAGCATCAACAAAATGAAAAGGGAACCCACTGTATGGGAGAATACGTTTGCAAATGATGCATGTCATAAGGGGTTAATTTCCAAAATCTATACAGAACTTATACAACCCAACACCAAGTAGACAAACAACCCAATTAAAAAATGGGCAAAGGACCTGAATAGACACTGCTCCAAAGAGGACATAATACACATGGCCAATAGACATATAAAAAGATGTTCGGTGTCAGTAATCATCAGAGAGATGCAAATTAAAACCACAATGAGATATCATCTCACACCTGCCAGAATGGCTACCATCCATAAGTCAACAAACAAGTGCTGGCAAGGCTGTGGAGAAAGGGGAACCCTAGTGCACTGTTGGTGGGAATGCAGACTGGTGCAGCCACTGTGGAAAGCAGTATGGAAATACCTCAAAAAATTAAAAATGAAACTTCCTTTAGACCCAGCAATTCCACTTCTGAGACTATATCCTAAGAATCCCAAAACACTGATTCAAAAGAATATACTCATCATATACACCCCTAAGATCATAGCAGCATTATTTAAAATAGCCAAGTGTTGGAAACAGCTCAAGTGCCCATCAGTAAATGAGTAGATAAAATAGTTGTGATACATTTACACAATGGAATGCTATGTGGCTGTGAAGAAGAAACTCTTACCTTTTGCAACAGCATGAACAGGCCTGGAGATTATCATGCTAAGTGAAATAAGCCAGTCAGTGAAAGAAAATACAGTATGATCTCACTTATATGTGGAATCTAATGAACAAAATAATCAAGAATAATATAGAAACAGAGACATAGATACATGGAACACACTGACAGCTGTCAGAGAGGAAGGGAGTGGGGAAGACTGGATGAAAGAAGGTAAAGAAATTAGCCAAAGAACATACAAGGTATCTCCAGAAAAAGTCCAGACATTGCTAATCCAATTAGAATGGTTTGTGCAATATCAATGTAATCTGGAGGCCAAGGAAAGCAGACTGGAATGTCCATGTGTGAACAATGACGACTTCCCTGTACTTAGTCAGTGGGGTGGTAGATGCCATTGAGTGAGCATGTGTTCTGTGTGGCCATCTCATTCAAAATGACTGAGCAAGTAGAGCAACAAATCTGCATCTAAAGTTGCACTAAGCTTGAACATTCCTCCATGGAAACTATTCAGATGATTCAGAAAGCAACAGTTATGGGCAACCGGTGATTAGTAGCTTCATCACAACAATGTGCCCACTCATGCATCACATCTCATGCAGAGTTGTTTTTTTTTTTGGCAAAACATCAAATCAGGTGACTCGGCACTCCTAGAGCACAGATTTGGTGCCCTGTGGCTAAAACTAAAATCACCTTTGAAAGGGAAGAGATTTCAGACAGATTCAGGAAAATATGCCAGGGCAGCTGAGGGCAACTAGAACTGGGTGAGGTCCCACCATTCCTACTTTGAAGAGGACTGAGGCTTCATTGTCCTGTGTACAGGGTTTCTTGTATCTTGTAATCTTCTTCAATAAATGTCTGTTTTCATATTACATGGCTGGATAGCTTCTGGACAGACCGTGTAGATGCATAAGCCACAGACACAGACAACAGTGTGGTGATGGCCAGAGGAAAGGGGAGACAAGGGCTGGGCAAGGTAGTCAAAAGGGGAGGATGGAAACATTTGTAATAATGTAAACCATAAGAAAAAGAAAAAAATTAACAGCTGGTTTGTGTTATCAGGGTTACTGTTTCATGAAAGGGGGACAAAGTAGGAAAAAAGAAAAACAGTTGAAAAACAGGAAAATTCAGTTCACATTGATGGGGGAATGATTGAGGAATTAAATGACAATTGCCTTATATTTGCCAAATATATAAGATCTCAGACATTGAAAATAATAAACAGAATACAATCTCTGCTTTCCAGAAGTTTCCTACATACAGAAATCTGTGAAAACATCAGAAATATATACACATAACATAACTTGAATCAAGCTACAAAAACACTTACTTTGATTGCAATAACAGAAATACTGAGCAGGGTTAGAAAGAACTGAAAATAATACCAGGAAACAAATCAAATTCTGTGCAAACAGTATACCTGGAGTCCCCAAGCAAGCCCCAAGCTACATTTCCTAGTCTAACAAATACCTCCTAGAACACACCTTCCCAATCCAGAGAAACTGTCACAGAGGGTAGGACCCACTCTGACAGAACATTAGGAGAGAAAGGGTAGATATTTGAAAGTCATTAAATATTTAGAATCCCCATGCTGAAAATATGAATGTTCTAGCAATAACATCAGAGACTTAAAAGTACCAGAATCAAGCATGACAAGCAGAAGGGCTATTGTTATGGAACTTGTGAACTTATACCTACTCATGTTCCCTGACAAAGTAACTTTTTTGAAGAATGATGTTATATAAAGAAACCTGAGCCCTGGCTGGTGTAGCTCAGTGGATTGAGTGCGGGCTGCGAACCAAAGTGTCCCAGGTTCGATTCCCAGTCAGGGTACATGCCTGGGTTGCAGGCCATGACCCCCAGCAACCGCACATTGATGTTTCTCTCTCTCTCTCTTTCTCTCTCCCTTCCCTCTCTAAAAATAAATAAATAAAATATTAAAAGAAAAAAGAAACCTAAAGCTACACAAATAAGAAACATATGTCTATTCCATTTATAAAAGAGTAACTTAGGGAGAAAGAAAAAGAAAGCCACAAACCTGGAAAATACAATTGCAGTGCGTGAACATGACAAATGGTTAACACACTACCATGGCCCCCATCTGTGGTCTTCACTTTCCGTGGTTTCAGTCACCCACAGTCAACCATGGTCCAAAAATACTAAATGGAAAATTCCGGAAATACACAATTTACCAGTTTTAAATTGAGCGTCATTCTGAGGAGTGTGATGAAATCTTCCATACGCCACTCCATCACACCAGGACGTGAATCACCCCTCGTCCGGCACGCTGTGCACACTCCCTGCCCCGTTGGTCACTGAGGGGCAGTCTCAGGTGCCAGATCCACTGGCAAGCTATCACAGCTTGCATTCAAGTGACCGTTATTTCACTTATAATCGCCCACAACACAAGAGGAGCCATTCTGGCAATTCAGATATGCAAAAAAAAAAAAAAAAAAAAAAAAGCCCAAAAGTGCTTTCTTCAAGTGCAAAGGGGAAGGTTCTTGACTTGATACGGCATTGTTTTACCTCACATCATCATCAGAAGGGTGAATACAGTGCAATAAGGTATTTTGAGAGAGAAACCACAATCACACAACATTTATTTCAGCATATTGTTACAATGGTCTATTTTATCATTAATTGTTGCTGTCAATCTCTTACTGTGCCTAACATATAAATTAAACCTCATCATAAGTACGTATGTATAGAAAAAGCACTTTACATATGCATACACACAAACAGGGTTCAGTACTAATCCGTGGTTACAGGCATCCACGAGGGATCCTGGAAGGTACCCCCCTATGTATAAGTGGGGACTGCTACATTCAAAATAAATGATGAGTTCCCACTAATCAATTAAAAAAGATAAACAGAAAAATAACCCCCACCTTAAAATGAACAAAAGAAAAACTGTTACATAAATATATAAAAATGTGTTCAACCTTAATAGCAATTAGGTAAAAGGAAATAAAACCAAAGTGAGATACTATTTTAAACTCATCAGATTGGCAAAATAAGTTGAACAAAGTAAAGTGTTGAAGATGTAGAGCATCAAGAACTTTCATGTAGGCTCGAGACAGTAGAAATTGGCCCAACTGCTTTGAAAAATAGTCTAGGGCTGTCCAATAAATCTAAACAGGCTTCAAAGTTAACTTGTTTTTAAAACTACATATTAAAACAATAATAAAAATCAAGGTAATATCACCAAATTCAGAATAGTGATTGCTCACAGGAGGGAGGAAAAGATGGAAGATACTAACAGGAAGGGTACACAGGGGACTTCATTTGCATTATGTCCTGTCTCTTAAGCTGGGTGGTGGGTAATGGATTGATAACTACAGTAACAGATTGGAAGATGATACATAGATAGACAGACAGACAGATAGACAAGTGGATAAAGTATAAGGATAAAGTATTTCAATGAGAAAAACTTAAGGAAACTAGTTTTTCTTTTTTTAATTAGAAAGATTTGAGCATGATAATGGCAAAGATTAAAGAGTAGATAGAAGAACAACAAAGTTGGAGGACTCACACTTCCCAATTTCAAAACTTACTACAAAGCTATGGGAATCTAAACAGCATGGCACTAAGCATGAGGACAGAAATATAGAACAGTGGAATAGAATCAAGAGTCCAGAAATAAACCCATACATTTATGGTTAATTGATTTTCAACAGGAGTGCCAAGATCATTCGATGGGGAAGAAATATTTTCTTCAACAAAAGTGCTGGGACAATAGGATGTGCACATGCAAAAGATTGAAAATGGACCTCTACCTCATCTCACATACACAAGTCACCACAAAATGGATCAAAGACTTAAATATAAGAGCTAAAATCACAAAATCCCTAGAAGAAAACAGGGATAAATCTTCTTGATCTCAGGTCTGACAATGGATTCTTAGATATGAGACCAAAAGCTAGTGCAAGAGAAACAAAAGAATGGAAAATTATACTATATCAAAATTAAAAATGTTCATGCTTCAAAGAACATTATAAACAAAATGAAAAGAAAACATACAGAATTGAATAAAATACTTACAAATCATACATATGATAAGGACCTAGTATCCAGAATACACAGGAACCTGTTAAAACAGAACTACAAAAAGATAAATAATCAAATTTAAAAAATAGGCAAAGGACTTGATCAAACATTTTTCCAAAGAAAATATAGGAATAGCTAACAAGTATATGAAAAGGTGTTTAACGTTATAAGTCATTCAGGAAATGAAAATTAAAACCACATTGAGGTACCACTCCACACCCCCTAGGATGGCTATAAAACAAAACAATACCACACAAAGCAAACAAACAAACAACCAAAAAAAAAAAAAAACTGGCAAGGCTATGGAGAAACTGAACCTTCATATACTGCAGGTTGGCCAGAAAAATGGCTTAGTTGTTGTGTAAGACAGTTTGGTACTTCCTCAAAACGTTAAATATAGTATTATCATATGACTCAGCAGTTCCACTCCTATATATCCAAAAGAACTTAAAAAAAAGGACTAAAAAAAGTGCATGTACAATCACGTTTACAGCAGCACTGTTCACAATAGCCAAAACATAGAAATAGCCTACATGTCCATCAATTGACGAACGGGTAGATAAATAGTGGTATATGCATGCAATGAAATATTATTCACCCATGTAAAGCACTGAAGTACTGATATATGCTAAGATGTGGATATACTTCCAAAACATTATGCCAAGCAAAAGAATTCAGAAACAAAAGGTCACATACTGTAGGAGTCCATTTATATGAAATCATAACAGATAAATCAACAGAGACAAAATACTCAATGTGGCTGCCAAGGGCTGGGGGAAAGAGAACAGAAAGAAACTGCTTAAAGGGTAAAATGTTTCCCTTGGGAATAATGGGAACACAAAAGACTAGGTAGAGGGAGTGATGGCACAACATTATAAATGTACTAGCACACCACTGAATTATTCACTTCAAAATGGTTAATTTGATGTTATATGAATTTCATCTCAATAAATAGTTAAACAAAAATTTCACAAAATCAATTTAAGAGAATATATGCAGCAAGAAAATAAGGATGAGGGATGCAGTCAGATTCTAAGGGAGTGTAGGCATAAAGTCTAGAGCCAGTGTTACCTAGTCTTGGCAAAGAGGAGAAACTGTGTGAAAATATAGGGAAATCCTATGTGGAGAAGAGAAAAATTGAGAGTTCACTTAAGGTGGCTGAGATGTTCTCAGTAAAATAGAAAGTGCACGTGTTAAGAACACAAAAGTATAGCATGAGGTGAGGCAATAAACAGAAAAGACATAGTTGATATCCTAGGACCCTTTCAAGTGCCATCAGGAAACAGACAAAGCTAAAACCTTCTGGAACATGTGCAACTACACTAGTAACCAGAGAAAGGGAAATTAACACAATACCACTACAACATTTTTTCCTCGTAGATGCAAAGAGAAAAGATACTACTAGTGATCAGTGTTGAGGGTGTGGGAAAAGAGGTACTTTCAAATATTGTGCGTTTTCCAGCGTGTATCTGGTAATACATACCATAAACCATGGAGGAGAAAAAGCCAGAATTCCAATTCAATAAACTTATGCCAGGTCAGTACTAGGCAAATGTGCAAGGACACATGTATAAAGATTGTTTGTCAACAACATTTCAATACAAAAATGCCAAAAAGACTCATTGACAATGGCTATGTGGCCATTAACAATGATGACTGAGATAGATATTTGGTAATATAAAAGACACGTCAAATTTCTTGTGAAAATGCATAATACTAAAAAATTCAAAGTGTAATTCTATTTTTATAAAAAATATTTTACATATATAATTAAGTATACCTAATAATTATACATATTCATATTTTTAAGTTTTACCTAAGTGACAACAGAATTACTTTTTCATACTTTAATCTTTCAATGATTGCAGTGTGCTTTTTTATCAGAAAAAAAATCTCGCCATTTTATCCATTTCGAAAAGGGAAAAGGGACAAAGGCTAAGTAAATATTTGAACTGACATCCCTCTTTTGACAGCTTGAAAATTAGTCACTAGTAGAAAATACAAGGTAAAACCTACACATGGGGCTAATGCATGTTTGTTTGCTTTTCTGAAAAAGCACTAAAAGGATCAACAGTGACTTAAAGGAAGAGAAGATAGTTAAGAGAATAAAGAAAAGGATGGGAAAAAGAAAAAGGGGAAGAGAGAAGAAGAAAGGAAAGGAGCCAGAGTTTGCCAGGTCTTAGGTGGTCTCAACTGGTTGTTTTACCTCAAGAATTCACAATGCTTAATACTGATTAATAAAGTCGATGGATTAAATGTGCAGTTGAGCCAATACACCCACACTTTTCTGGTACCACATAGTTATATCATATGATTATTCTTTCACCTGGAGTGTCTTCACAATCCGACCTGGAGTCAGACATAAGCCTAACTCTGATTACACCACAAGTCCCTGGACGAGTAGAAAAAAGAACTAACACAGCACTCTGAAAAGTAAACAGACAAATTGTGATTGAGAGTGAAAACTTGAAGAAGTAAAAACACAGGATGAATTGTACAGGATTTCTTGTTCATTTTCTCACATCCTTTTACCCCAAAGATGGATCCCAGGTGCAGAGCTGCACTACATCAATGAGAAACCTGTTTTTCTGCACACAGGTAAAGGGCTCTGTAAGTTGGAGTAGACAACTGCCCCCCAAAAAGATGCCCCAATTCTATATGCACAAGTATCAACCTAACCCCTGAGCTATACATGCAGAGTGCAGGCTCAAACCAGCACAGCAGACTGAGGAAATTAAACTGACATGTGTAATATTCATGCAAGTTTCAGACTAACCCTTGAAATACATATGTGAGGACAGATACAAATCAGCACGGCAAAGACTTACACTGAGATCTGAAATCTTTGCCCACAGGAAGCAAGTCAGAACCTAAGGCCTAAACCTCACCAGGTTGATTATCTAATAAAAGAAAGTATCAACAGTTACCACAGGATTAGATTAAGATACAGTGTACACAACTTACAATGGACAACTTCCAGCATACGATCTAAAACTAACAAAGAACAAGGGAAATGTGACCAATTCTTTTTTATTAAGATTTTATTTATTTATTTTTAGAGAGGGAAGGGAGGGAGATAGAGAGAGAAACATCAATGTGGAGTTGCTGGGGGTCATGGCCTTCAACCCAGGCATGCACCCTGACTGGGAATCGAACATGAGACACTTTGGTTCGCAGCACGCGCTCAATCTACTGACCTACGCCAGCCAGGGCGACCAATTCTTAATAGCAGTCTATCTTGAGATGACCCAGATATTGGAACTATCAGAGAGTTTAAAGTAACTATTGTAACTATGCCCCATGAGGTTAAAAAAAAATAACCACATGTTTGAGAAAAATGAAAATATAGAAATTGTTATCATAGAAATAGGAACAACAAAAAATAACCAAATATAATTTTTACAACTAAAAGAAATCTAAAATTAAATAAAATGTATTTGATGACCAAGGCAGCAAAGCAGAAAGGAGGAAAGAATCACTGAACATGAAGATGGGCCAAGAGAAATTATCCGATATGAATAACAGAGAAAAAAGATAGAAAAAAGTTGAGCCACATCTTGGAGTGTTTGGCATAAAATTTACAAATCCAGTATGGTTGTAATTTGAGTTCCAGAAGCACAGGAGGAAGAAACTGAAACAGAAAAGTTATCTAAAGAAGTAATGATGAGAAACTTACTAAACTGGTAAAAGACATAAATTTACAGATTCAAGCTCAGTGAACCCCAAAACAGATAAACTCAAAGAAAACCACATTAAACATGTCAAAAACAGACTGACAAAAACAAAGATAATGAAAAAATATAGAAAGTAGCTAGAGAAAGATAAGACATTACATACAGGAGAATAACAAATGAAATGATTATGAGTTTCTCTATAGGAATCATAGAGGCAGAAGACAATGCACCAATATCTCTAAATTGTTTAGAAAAAAGATTTACTGCCCTGGCTGGCATAGCTCAGTGGATTGAGTGCGGACTGCGAACCAAAGTGTCGCAGGTTTGATTCCCAGTCAGGCCACATACCTGGGTTGCAGGCCACAGCCCCCAGCAACCACACATTGATGTTTCTCTCTCTCCCTCTTTCTTCCTCCCTTCCCTCTCTAAAAATAAGTAAATAAAATCTTAAAAAAAAAAAGATTTACTGATCTAGAATTCTATACTCAATAAAAATATCCTTTATAATAAAAGGTAAATAAAGACATTCTAGGACAAAGGAACACTAAGAAACCACCAGCAGACATGTTCTATAAGAATGCTAAGTTTTCCACACTGAAAGAAAAAAACACCAAAAGGAAACATGAATCTTTAGGAATAAAGAAAGAACAAGAAAAATGGTAAATAACCAGATAAATATAAAAGAATAGTTTTCTCTTACGTTCTCTAAAACGCATATGACTATTTAAAGCAAAAAGTTTTAAAAGCCAATGGTGCAGTTCCCAATGTTCACAGAAATAATATATGTAACGTAAACAACATCAAGTAACCAAGGAGGGTGTAGGTAAGGCTAGAATGTGTATTTTAATATAAATACAGACTTCAAGAAGAAGAAAATTACCAGAGCTAAATATGGATATTTCACAGTGATAGTTGTGTTCAGGGCCAAACACAATTCAATTGCATTGATCTATTTGACATTTATAGACCATTCCACCCCTAGGTTTTCTTCTCAAGAGAAATGCAAACATATGTTCACACAAAGACTTTTATACAAATATTCCTAGCAGCTTAATTTGTAATATTTGTAATAGCCCAAAACTGAAAAACAACCTAAATGCGTGAATGGATAAACAAACTGGGGTATATTTATACAATGGAACAATACTCAAAACAAAAAGGAAAGATTTGATACATATAACATTGACAGATACACACAACAATATTAACATCTCAAAATCACTATGCTGAGGAAAATAAATGAAGTATAAAGAATATATACTGTATGATTCATTTATGTAAAACTAGAAAATCCAAAGTCATTTATAATGACAGTTAGATCAGCGATTGCCTGGAGACAGGGGTAGAGAGGTTAGAGAAAGTGTACAAGGGTACATTGGCTTGTGATGAAAGTGCTTATTAACTTGATTATGTGATGGTTTTGCAGGTATGTACATAAGTCAAAAATGGATCAAATTGTACACTTTCAATATGTCTAGTTTATTATACTTTAATTATACCCCAATATTAAGGAAAATAGTCTACCTATCCTAAGACAGAGTTTTGGAGGCATGGTCTGAGCACAGGTCATTCACAAGAATTATCCAAGATTTCTTTAAAATGAACATCTTGGTTCCCATCCCAGACCTACAGAAGCTGATGCTCTGTGAACAGACATTTTACATAACCTACGCAGGTGATTGATTACTAGACACACATCTGACCACCACTGTTTAAGATCCAGTTCAAATGCCACCTCCTCTATGATGCCTCCACTGATTTTACTGAGAGCGTTCCCTCTTCACATCTCCCAATACTCCATCTCAAGAATGGCACTTACACTACCATGCTTTAATTACAGTCTTACCTTCCCTACTACACTTGAGGTTTTATAGAGAGAAATCGCATTTATCGATTTTTGTTCCTTTTTTGTCTGGCACAGTGCCTCACACATACACAAGATGCTAAAAGTAAGAGAATGGCATGCCTGCTTTTAAGTAACACAAAGCTGGTACAGTCTGGATTCATGCCATCTAAAAGTTGACCAACATAGATCATTAACACTGAATCGTATAAATGTATCTAGAGGCTGTAGAGATTGGCTACCAAATAGAGGAATAGACTGGAGATAGATTTACACTTACAAAGGAAAGAAGCATTAGGTATGCCAACTGGGCATCCAAGCAAAGTTAAAGTACACAACCCTTTACAAACAGGAACCTAACTTATTTGGGGTGCACACTCCAAATATCCCTATCAACCATATTCCAACCTGAATGTAGCCAGGACATAGCTTGGTACTTCTTCAATTCGTCACTCCTCCCCTTCTGCCCACTGTCCTCTACTACAAATACCATATGGTGCTGTCATCATTCATTTTTATGCCTGTGTGTGCTGTGCTGTTTTCAAAGTCAAAGTCACTTATTTGCTTTTCTATAGCCTTAGAAGGAATTCAAAAAAAACTTGACAAACAAATGAACAAAATAACAATGGCTGTTCAAAACTCAGAAACTGTTATGTACATATTTACAAGTTTCCCCCCAAAAGAGTCAATTTTTAAATTTGAACGAAGAGGTAAGGAAGGTGATTCCACTTTTTAAGTTATTTTCCACTACAGAGCCTTTCCTACCTCTGCCCCTGGCCTATGTACAATCTTCTAAATTCCATAGAGGCTCAATAAATAAATTCCTTCCTGGCACAATCACGACCCATAATCACCCCTGGTGATGGTTTTAGATGTTCATGCTCCGCATGCTATCTGAACAGACGTTAGCAGCCTGAGTCAACCCAGTTGGAAATAAGTGTGCAATATTCAGGGAACACGACACCTTACTGTCCTCAAAAAAATCTCCTCAAAGAAAAAAAAAGCAATCACATTATGAAAACAGTCACCACCTACCTCATAATAATTAAGTCTAAGAGTCTGAAAGCAATGGTAAAGACACTGCAGCTTAAAGAATTAAAGTAAAATTCTATAAGCTATTGGGAAGAGCCTTATCTTATTTTGTACACCAAAACACATATATGCCATAATCAACTTAATTCTGCAACAAAGTGTTTTCATTGACTATTCAAATAGCAATCAAATCTCATGCACTCTAACACAGGAGATAAAACACATGGCAGCATTGCCCTTCTTCAGGGCAACAAATAATTACAGAACAGAGTCTTGTTTGTTGTTGTTTGTTTCATTTGGTTGCAGTTCTTCATTCTATGTGAGAATATATTTGAAATGAATTTCTAGCCCCTTGCTATTCAGGTAGCACTACATCGTAACTAACTGTGGTCCCAAAGACTTGGGCAAGTCACATTACCACTGTCTAGGTATTTGATCCCGACTGCCTTTCTCAGGCTCTGTAAAACAGGGATAATGACAGCTCTACCTCAGAGCCTTGTTATCAAGATTAAATAAAAGAAAGCACCTAAAGTAGTTAGTGGCATGCTGGCATATAGCACCTCTGTAAGAATTTTAAAGAAGGAGAATCTACAACCATCAACTTTATTGTTTCTTGGACGTTCTATTTAAAAAGGCAGGTGACGGGAGGGGAGAGGAGGGAAGAAAATATAGGAGAATTAAAGGAATGAATTGCACATAATCTCCTCTGGGCCATCGAAACTCAGAAATAAGAAAATAAGCTGCAATTACAAATACTGTTTGGGGTTAGTGACTTCCATGAACACAGTTCAAAGATTTAACTATGTATGTCAAAACACATTAGAGTCTGAGAACACAGAGTACAGCTTTGTCATAATAACTTCAAGTTCAAATATTTCAAGTTCACAGAAAATTTTTCTAAAATCATCTATTCTTCCTTTTCTTTAGTTTCTCTCTCTTACACAAGATATTTAATTTAAATTTTATGTGTATAATTTCCCAGCAACTTAAAGCATATCCTACCAACACTGTGAATCTCTCAAACATATTTTCATCTTAGATGTCTTCTTTTTTTTTTTCTGGTCACTTTGCCATTTCCTTCCAGAATACCTGACGTGCTGATCTAATTATAGAACAGCGATCTCATTAATGTGCACTAATGACTTGGAAACCTGTTTCAGATAACTATACTCAGCAAATTACTGTGTGAATAAACCTCATAAAAACCCATCAATGATACTGGACAATTACTAGGAAGCACAATTCCAAGTGACAACTAATATGTAAGACGCTCATCCCCTGATTTACTTTCTTAGCTCTGGCCCCTGACACCAAGCACTCCTGGGAGAACACCACCAAGGATTCCTTCAAACCTTTCGTCCATAAAACAAAACAGTCCCATTCATTTATTTTTGCTTTTACTTCCCTTGCCTTTGAAGTCAAATTCATCAAGTCCTCTCTAAGACCAACGTCCATAAGTAAGGTCCATACTAAACTTATGGACCTTATTGTTTCAGGTCTTATATTTAGGTCTTTGATCCAACAGATATATAACAAGATACTCCCCTTCACTAGCTATTGGGGAAATGCAAATCAAAACTACAATGAGATACCACCTCATACCTATAGATTGGCTATTGTCAACAAGAAAATTAATAACAAGAGTTGGAAAGACTGTAGAGAAAAAGGAACCCTCGTTCACTGCTGGTGGGAGTGTAAACCGGCACAGCCACTATGGAAAACAGTCTGGCGGTTCCTCAAAAAGTTAAGAATAGAGTTACCGTATGACCCAGCAACCCCCTTTCTGGGTATCGACCCCAAATTTTTAAAAACATTCATTCCTAAAGATTCAGAAATGGGCAAAGCAGATTTGCAGTTGTTTGTATGGAGAAACATATGATACAAAAATAAATAGTAATTCAAGAATAAACTCTGTTTCACTTACAGCTGTAAACCTTCTTTTGCCCACCCCTGTATATGCACCCCTATGTTCATTACAGTATTATTCACAGTGGCCAAGACATGGAAACAACCAAAAATTCCTTCAATAGAAGATTAAATAAAGAAGATGTGGTGTATACACACACACACACACACACACACACACACACACACAATGGAATATTATCCTAAGAAAAGATTGAAATGCTGCTGTTAGTGACAGCATGAGTGGACCTTGAGAAAATTATGTGAAATGAAATAAGTCAGACAGAAGAAGCCAAGAACCATATGATTTTCACTCATATGTGGGAAATAAAACTGAAAGCTACAAACAAACAAGTCAAAAAAACAACAAAATTCATAGACACAGACAATAGTATGGTGCTTACCAGAGGGAAAGTGGGGAGGAGGAGAAATAGTAAAGGGTAAGGGAGGTCAAATATGTGGTGACGAAAGGAGATTTGACTTTGGGTGGTGAGCATACAATGTACTACATAGATGATGTATTACAGAATCATACATTTGAAACCTATATAATTTTATTAACCAATGTCACCCCAATAGATTTAATTTAAAAAATAAAATAAGAATAAAATGAAAGCAAAAATAATAAATAAAATAAAAACAGAAGTATTTTAAGTTAGTTCCTATTCAAGAAGAGATTACTGTGTTTTTCGGACCATAAGATGCACCTAGGTTTTAGAGGAGGAAAATAGGAAAAAAATTTTTGAAGCAAAAAATGTGGTAAAATATTTAATAACATAAATAACATAATATTTCACCAATGTAAATGTAAAGCTACATATGGACTATAAGATGCACCCCTCCTTGCCTCCCAAATTTGGGGAAACGTGTATCTTATAGTCTGAAAAAATGTGATAAATCTTTCATAGTTGCTCCCAGTAGTTTTTGTTTTCTATTAAGACATGCACACATCTGTTAAGCTGATTTTTCATTTCTTAGCACTCCTAAGTTTCCTGTTCCCTCTAAAATCACTCAATCTAGAATCAGAGATACTGAGATGACTAAGATCAGAGCTAATATAGTTCCAATTGGTCAAATATAAATAATCTCTATGATAAGCACAACAACCACTGTTCACATATTTCCTATTAAGGGGACTCCCTGTTGATAAATACCTCTAATCATTTGAAAAAAAATTTTAAATTATCGATTAATTTTTACTGAACATTTACCATGTGCCAGACCCTGTGCTAAGCATGTTATATGTAGCACCTACATTATTCCTAATACTAAAACCTCGAGGGAGTGTTCCCATTTTAACTCCGGAAACATCAAGACTCTCAGAGGTTAAACAACTTGTCTGAAGACACACAGCTGTCAAGTGACAGAACTCAAGCTCAGGCCATAAAACTTTTACTCACAGGCCTTAATTTGCAACCTCTGTGGTCCCTCTTCTCTAATACAGATCAATGAGTATTTGAAAACTATCTCTAAGAAGCATTTGGCAGTTTGCTGGGCTTTCCCCAAAGCCTTCCTAGAAAAAATAGAGAGGAATCTGAGAGCTGATTAAGTCCAAGCTGTGCAGATGGAGGCTACCTAAGAGTAAGAAGGGAAGGCCAGGTCTCTCGTCTCCCAGTCCAAGTAACACAAACTCCCGCACTTTCACTACCACCTCATCTCCTCCGTCTCACCCCACCCTTATTCTCTAACCCCATGGCCTTATCTACAGTCTATGGATAATTCTTAGTCACCAAGGTGGACTACTCCTCTCCATTCACCTGCAGGAAGCCCTGTGACCAACCCTGAACCAGAGTCACTGCCCTCCAACACACAGAACAAATGTCCTTCTATAGGAGCTGGGTGGGAGACAAGGGGGAAAGTGCACTTGGAGAAAGGCATCACTTCCTGCTCCACTGCTCTGCTTACTGCTTGCTTGTGCTATGAGCCGCTACTCAAATGCACAATCTCAAATGACCTCCCACGGAGGATTTATACTCTGAAAAAATGTTAGAGATTCAGATAGTGACTTTTTAAATGTTTTGTTTATTTGTAATATAAAGACTCTTCTAAAGCATTTTAATTAGTGGTTGTTGACAAATGACTTATCACTCTGAAACATTCTTATATTTTTGATATCCAGGTATTTAGGCACTATTCCATCTTACAAAACTCCCTATCTGTACTGATTTTTAGATGACTTCAAATCATCAGAAGTATCATTAGAAGCAGAGCTTAAGATTGGCAAAGGTGAACAGGTAACAATAACTGCCAAATATAGAAGTGGGGATTAGTATACATTTAGATTAAAGAGATATTTTTGCAAGATTTCCAATAAATAAGTTAATTTACATATTTTTTTTTCCTAGTTGACTTAGGAGTTTGGGAGAGGTTCTATTTTTTTTTTTTAATTTAAGTATGAATGACTCTTTTTTAAAAAAGCCCAGAGCTCTGAACTTAAGTTTAGAAATAATCATTTTTAGTAAGCAATGGTCCTGCAGAGAAGAGCTGGAAAGATCTTTCTCAAGTACCTATAGATACAGATAAAAATTTATACAGAGACCCATCTTCTTACTTGTCTTCCATCAGGTGGCACTGCCAACATTGAGGGCCTCAAACAACTAAACATTATTGCCTAAGTATTCTCATATTGCATTTTATTCTATGTATGATATATCTGCAATATGAACGAAAAAGGATTATACATTGGCTTTGTTCTTAAATAGTTCAGAAGACAAATGACACTCATGTGACATGCACCAAAAATCAGTGGGGCAATTAAAAAGCAACACACCAACAAATACGAAACAGCAAAGTACAAATCCATTGACTAAGTGCTACCAAGAAAAATCTCCAAAACAAAGAACCATTACAAAATTAGGTGGGAAAGATTAAGTTCTTCCAGAGTTACTGTGTCAGAGATAAGTCTGGAGGGCACTAAGAGGAAAGATGGTGGGGTTAACCCTATAAAAAGATGCAAATGCATATGTAAATAAGTATGTAGATGAGGTTAAATGAGAGAAAATTGTTTTTTAAGAGAACCTGTAAATAAAAAGTTGGATTCTTTTCTACCTGAATTTACTAATTGTTGCTCCATCACTCCACAGCCAAGGACTTCTAGCCATTCTCCATGGAAGTTGATCTCCATCTCGAAGGAAGGGTGAGTGAATGGGAAGTAGCAGTCTACCCATCTAATGTCCAGATCTGCAAAGATGCCAAATAAAAAGTGTTAAAAGGCACTCTACCCTTTCTTGTAGTCAAATTTATCCTTCAGCTAATGACACCAGTTTCTACACTCTAAGTAAAATAAATAGCAAACAAATAAATTTGCAACATGAAGGCACAGTCAATAAACCTTAAAACTTGTAAAAAACTGGGTATGTCTTTTTCAATATGAAAAGCACTTTGTGCAGTTCCAGGACCCCCTAACACTGAATCAATCACCTGTTAAATCGCTGAAACTACCTGGCAAAAGAAAAACTAGATCAAGATCATGAAGAAGCAAGTAATTCTACTAGTTTCTTTAACTGAAAATGGCATCTTTTCAGAGTTAAAGAAAAAATATGTTATTATATTGTCCTTCAAACTTGCATATCAATAATATGACCAATTTAGGATAATCAACTTTCACGTCTTTAAATACATGTACATATTAATTTTTAAATTAAGTTTGTAAAAGCTAATAAAATATTAAAATAAGGTCAGCTAAATTTAAGTAAAACATGTAAAAGGCTGAAACTTCTCTTTCTACAATGATTGATAAACATACTTTTAAGGAAACAAAGTACATGCTAAATGCTAGGATGAATTTCTCAATAAGCAATCATTAAGTATGGTACTTGTAAACAATGATATTATTATTTAACAAAGGAAAAGACTAATGAACTCAAAACAAAGCCTGCAAAGTGCAGAGGTTACTAAACGCAGAGAACCCAGACAAGACGGTCAATTAGTAACTAGATGACCACTGTGAGGAGCACACAAAACAAAAGTGGGCACGGGGCAAATCACCATGGAAGAGACCCAATGGTCTCTACCCTACATTCCTTTCTCTCCATGAAACAATCTTTCTCCTCTTTGAGGCAACACTCCTGAACGTATTCATCCATGGTGACATGCCCTTTTGTGAATTTAAAATACTGTGTTTCTTCATCAAGAATATTTGCATTTTAAACCTAATGGGGATCAGAATGTGAAAAAAAATAGAAATAATACCAAAAATAGCTTCCATTTATTGAACACTTACTATGCCTCTATCATCTCATTTCACAGATAGGGAGAAAAACTATTAGAAAGACCAAGCGCCCTTCCTAAAGGCACAGCGGTAGCAGGTGACTAAGTTACACCCAGGTCAGCCTGACTCCAAAATTCCTACTCTTGACAATTAAAACATTTCCCTTCCCATCAAACAAGATATTTCAAGAATCCAAAATCAGGTGAGAATGAAATTATGAGACATGGAGACGTTTCCTATGCCCCAAATTATTTTGCAGAAGATAGATTTTCCTTCTGTTGTTCTATTTTAGTTGCATTTATTTTCCCATTTCCCTGTTGTCTAAGGCAAGTGAATAACTAATTTCTGTTTATAATAACAATATAATATTTCCTTTTTACCATGCATGTGGTATAATAGACAAATATTAAACTACACATTTAGTGTAGAATTTAATAAATGTTGACATATGTATACATTCATGAAACTGTCACAATACAACGAATATATTCATCACCCCCCAAAGTTTCCACATGCCCTTCCATAATCCTACCTACCTGCCCATGACCCCTCCCTCTCTCTTCTCCTCATCCTCATCACCCCCAGGCAACCACTGATCTCCTTTCTGTCACTATAGATGAGTGACATTTCCTCATCTATGAGTGATATTTCCTTATCTAGGCATTTCCTAGAATTTATAAAAGTGGAATCACACAGAATGTACTCTTTTTTCATCTGGCTTCTTTCATCCCACTTAATTAAGATTCACCTATATTGTTGTACATATCAACAGTTCATTCCTTTTCATTACTGAGTAGGTTTCGCCACTTTTTTCTAATTGGGAAAAAAAAGCCTGCCCTGTTGCAGGCCAATGGGAGAATGTCTGCAGGCCCCCTGAGTCACCCAGACTTTTCTACACAGATGGCCTAGGTGCAGAGCAATTGCTGATCCACCACTGTAGTCTGGGAAGAAAGTGTCTGTACACCTGTGTGACAGTCCACCTTTGGGACCAACAATCCCCTACCAATGTTCCTATTAAAAATCTCCAGAGACAATCCTGCTGGCAAACAGAAATGTGTGATGCACTGGGATATAGAACTGAGTGCAGAAGGACTGGCACACAACAATTTCCATCATTCTTTCTGGTAACTCTTGGCAGGTAAGTATAAATCATATTCTGGAGACAATTTATAAAAATGAGTTTTGTGTACATAGCTTTTTATACTTAGCTCAAATTTTACCAAAAGCAAGAGGAAGACTCAGGGTTTAACATGATGATTTCGTCATCACGTAATTCAACATCACCTAAGTGCCTGAAACATAGTTAGGTGAGCTCAACAAAAATTAATTTTCTTTATACATCCTTATTTTATTCCTTTGGACAGTCTAAATAAAATAGAATAGTTTATATAGCTTTATCTCACACTTGTAAAACCTTAAGTTTCCCCAGTCAAAGAAAAACAATTTGAGACTTTAATAAGCCCTCAAAATAATCACAAGTGTTGATTACAGTAGTTCTATTATCAGTGTCTATTAAGACCAAACTAAATCCCTACTGCATACTCTGCGGGAGGCTGAACCTCCCTAGAAACAGGACCCATCTGAGCAGCTGGTACATCAAAGCACCAGCACTGAAGTGAAAACTGATGTGACGATCTTGCCCCTGCTCCAGAAACCTTGTTTTACTGAAGGGCTTTTTCTTTACCACTTACAAAACTAGAAAAAATTGTAACTTTGGATTAAAATTTTTCAATATTGAATAAATTCTTAAGATAAATTTCCCAAGTGTTGGTTGCATGAACCCTTGCTCTTCTTTGGGTTAAGGCCTCTGCCACCACGGCCCTTGGTTTCTTCTTCTAGGATCCTACTGGGGGCTCACTTAGTAGCGGTGAAAGGTTCATTGTTCCACCCTGAAAAGTATACCCAGCAAAGCAGGAAAAGGCAGGGAAGTTTTTCAGAATACATGAAGATGGTTAATATTAATGGTTTGTGGAATAGAGCTCATTGATAATATCACAGAAAAAAAGAGAGAACACAGTTTGTCAAAGTTCTGTCTAAGAAAATTGAAAGTTTTTAACCCTTTTCACTTCCTCAGATCTTCTGCTAGAAGTTTCCATTTTAAATCTATATGACCCTGCAATGAATGTCAAATCCATGAACCATCTATTTTCTTTGTTCTACTACATTAAAGATATCTTCAGTTCTTAAATTCTGCTTTTTTCACATAAACAGGCAAAAGCCAAAATTCCATTTTTGGAAGCCTGTATATCCATTTCAAATATAAGTCATAATTATTTCTAAGCCAAGTATGTTAATGTGTAATTTTTGCCAAAGACCAATTCTTTTATACATTCTAACAATTTAAATTTCAGTTACACTGACACATTAACAGCAATTTTTTAAAAAAATCTCTGGTAATGGAATTATTTACTGAATATTTTTATATTACCCCCAAAATATACTTTCATCTTGTTTCCATCCTATAACCTCAATACAGTAAGAATAATTATGTCAGGTTAAAAAACATCTTGATATGCATCTTGTATTAAAAGATATGATACTGAATAATCAGCTCAAAACTCTATTGAGTATGGTTTATTTCACACACAAAGTATCAGGTGTCAGTAAAAAAAATCCACTAAAAATATGTATTTTGTGTCATACATTAACAGAGGGGATTTTTTAAAAACATATCCAACTATGGATTCACTATAAATTAGACTAACCTCTTTTTGAGGTAATAGAGGAAAAATTAAACACACATGTATTATATATAATCTAATAAAAAATAATGTCAAAGTGCTTTCTTTTGTTTTCTTGTTTGCTTGGACATAGAAATTTATTAAACCATATTCACAAATGAAGCTCAGAGCTTTGTAAAAATTGCCTTAGAACCCTGTGAGATTACAACCAAGAACCTAGAGCCAAGTAGAGGGAAAAGACCCTTAGAACAAACCAAACCTAGATTCACATCTCAGATTTCTACCTTTTTTTCCCTGAGCCCCTGTTGCCTCATTCCCCCACTGGGTACAATGACACCTATTCCACCCAGTAGTTCTGAGTAAAGACCCCACAGGAGCCTGCTTTTTCTCAGAGATCCTCTTCAGCATTTGAGGTCCTGTCTGCTTTTCCTCCCGGGTGAAGATGCTGAGTTTGTTCAAGAATGAGGAACGGCCACAAGAAGCATTTCCTCAGTTGGGACCTCAAAAATGATTAGTGAAAATTCCTTCAGGATAGCAATGTGAGCCCAAATTGAAGAGGTGCATAGGAACTCCACTTTGGCAGGATACTACCTGCCCCCACCTGCCACAGAAAATCAGAGGCCAGGAAAGGCAGCACGGCATCTTGTCCACTCCATGTACTAGCCTCTGGACTTCCTGACCCTTGACGAGACCAATCAGGGACATAATGCAGGGGTGTGTCTGAGTGTGTGTGTGTGGTGGGGGCTGCGGGAGTTGAGAGGGCTTTCCCCACCACTCCCTATGCACTGTTGCCATGCCTAAGCACTCTCACACATTATAAATATTAAACAGATGTCATTCCATCTGACCTCCAACTCACCTTCATGATAGGTCTTATATAAACATAATATAACATTTCATTTCCCTGACTCATTGACACATTGAGGGACCCTTCCTGTTTCCCATAACCCTTATATTTAAAGATGGGACTTTGCTATCAGAACCATCTCCCAGAGTTGTGAAAGGTTGATGGTCCAAACTATAGTATACACCCGTAATTTTAGATATTCTACCAAGGATACTCTCCACTGAAGCAGAAAGCTTTAAAAATTGACTATACAAATATACAATTAATCACTGCTGTTGTGCATCCAATTTTTAACAGGTTGTCCCTCCACTGGCACCAGAGAAATAGGTGAATGTGGCGCCTTGATCCCAGTACTGCTACTTGCGCTTTCTGCAAAAGGATACATGTCACTGTATAATGATAGGGCATCAGTGAGAAGCCTCACATCCCTATCTCTGTCCCACCCCTCTCCTCTTGGACCTTTATGGGTAAACTTCTAGAGTTTCCTTTTTATTGACAGATGTAAGCAAATGCAAACATGTAGCTCTGTTTTCTGTCCTTTCAGAGATACAGGGTAGCATACTCTGCATATTATTCTGCACCATGCTTTTATTCACTTAACAACATGTTCTAGAGGCCTCTTCAGCCAAATACATACAGCATCTCTTCATTCACGTTCTCACTCTTTCATGGTGTTCCATAACGTGGCTATGCCATGTTCACAGAAGAAGTCCTTACTGATATATATTTGGACTATATCCAAGTATTTTGCTATGAAAAATGACACTGCAACGAAGTAGTCTCATGGGTCAAAGAGTAAACGCTCTTACAATTTTAATAAACATTGCCAAGTTGTCTTCTATAGGAGTTGTAGAATTTTATACTTCCATCACAAAGGGAGCAAAGGCCACACAACTAATTGGTAAAAAAGTCAAACTAGAGCTCAGGTCCCAGGTGAAGATTCAGTGCTCTGCTGATAAAAGGCCACCCAGCTTCACCTCCACACACAGCTCCCCCTTATGCAGTAACTGAGCACCCATGGACAAGATTCCCAGATTCCTGCTGTCTTCTTCATCCTTGATGTCTTTCTGCATCTCTTGCCTCACCCCTAGCACAGGAAATGAGTGTCTTCTGGATGGAGTACCTGCACAGCTGGCAGTAATGAGGAAGAGGAGGAATATCATAGGCCTGAGACACCCACGTGGGGCTATGAACACTGATTCCATTTCCAAGGCCCACCTCACAAGTAGCACAAAGTCATTCACAACTAACAATTCATTCTCCACCCACAGCCTTACAAACCTGGCAATGTCACCACTGTGACTCTTTAGCACGCCATATATACCCTGCACATCCGCATAGCCACGTACCCTTGAGTCCAGTACTGCAGACTTCTAAGAGGAATGAAATCATTCCAACTACAAAGTTAATGCTAAATACCATATTTTCCCTCTCATAGCAGGAAAGAGGGTAATGGAATCTTCTTGTGTGGGACTTCCATAGCACACGGTAGATGTTAGCACTATTTCAGCCACAATGACTCCCTTTGCTAAGATACACACAAAGTAATTGGGAAAAAGAAAAGGCTAGCAAATTCTCTCGCCATTGGCAATATCGTAACTGATGCCACAATTTAGTCCTCTGATGTGTTAAAGCATTATTTCAGGCTATTGCCCTAGGACTCCCACACACAGGAATCTTTTTGATTAAGGCTTGGATCATAAGATATTATCATGTCTCCACCTCACAATGGGATTAGAAATGGAGTATAGCACAATTTAATAGTCCCTCATTAGAAATCTGGGTATGATGTCCAAGGCACTAAAATATGAAAAGCTGACAATAACAATGCATGATAATTATCACTGTTCCCATCTTACAGATTAAGGAACCATGGCTGAAATAGTTTAGGTATCTAATCTAAGTTTACCTAGCTAGTAAACATCAAGGTCAGAATTCAAAACCAGGTATGTCAGAAAACACAGCCCTAGGCTGCCCTCCACTGGAACAGACAATGAAAAGTAAAAGTCCCAGATGGCACTATCAGTCTTCCTGTTCTAACACATAACAATTCTGATAAAAAAGAGAAAAACAAAAAGGAATAATCTAAGTTCAAAGATTTAAGACAAATACCTCCACAGGCCCAAACAGAAGAGAAACACAAAACAGTGAGACAAGATAGGGCACAGGGTTGCTGGGCTCAAAGTCCAAAACCAGGAAGAGGAGCCAGGGGCTTGCTTGCCTTCCACAGGGCACCATACTGTTTGTTGGCTTTGGATCTGGAGGAGGTTAAAAGGCTGAAGTCATACACTGGGATGAAATAAAGCTCCATGGTGGTAAAAGAAGGATGGCAAAATTTGTCACCATCTCAGCCTGGGTTGTAGCTCTGAAAAACCATAGACTTAGAAATCCATGCCACAGGTATTGGACCTGCCCCAAATAAAAACTGGTCACTACATTTGCCAGATCCCTATAAAACCTTTGTTCTGGATTTCAAGCCTATCGAGCTGGGTGAAACCAACTGCAAATCCACAAAAGGGAGAAATAAGCAAAGGAAGGTAAGACAGGAGGGGAAAAAAACAGAGAAAGGGAGAAAAACAGACAAAAATCTTCTACCAAATATGACTCTGCAAACAAAGATTTCAAAATATATGAATAAATCTCATGCTAAGACAGCCAACGAAACCAACAATTGAACAGGAATTCACTCCAGATGAAATTAATTTTATAAAACCACCTGAGAATTTTAAAATAAGTATGCTTCAGATACCCTAAGAAATACGTGAAAGCACAAATCACTGATTTGTATAAAGAAGAATAGTAAGGCAATCCTTCTATAAACCAGATCTACACAAAGCATCTTTAGGGTTTTATCCATCTCCCAATCAAATTCTGCTTTGAGAAAAGGAACACTAGCTACTAGTTTCAAAGAATTCCTGTCACAAACATTAAGCAGTATCAGAAAAGAAGTCAAAGAAAGTGATGAGAGAGGGATAAGAAAAATAAAAAAAGAAATAAGTTAGAAAACAAAAGGAAGGGATGTAACGGAAAAATGGGGGAGGAAGTATCTAAAAGAAGGGCAGTCAGTATCAAATGAGGAGAGACTTCCATACATGGACAAGATGGAATAACAAACTAGTTTTACTCTTCCACATGAAAAACAAAAATTAAAATAAAAAAAAAGCAGGCAAAATACATGCAACACTGCCAGAGAAGACACCGTACTTTAGGTAACCAAGGTCACGGATCCCTGAGAAGTGTGCCCCTAACACTGCCCCAGGACGGAAGGAGAACACAAGAGCCAGAAGTCTCCCCAAGTTGGGGAGACAGAGCTGGGAGTCTAGACAGGGCAGACTGAAGGGATAGAAGACAGCTGCACAGAGTGAGAGCTCTGAAGATTTACAGAAGATAGCCTTTTAAAATTCAACTGAATACAATCAGTGCACATGTGATGAAGAAACTTCCTAAAACCAGGGAACACATCACAGAAAAGGATCAGAGGAAATAATGCTGAGTGTTCACAAGGACCAAGAACAGTGCCAATTCCCAAAAGCCAAGTGGAAAAACTCATAACTCACTGGTTATCAGTTACTGAAGGGTTTTACATCAGTTATGAGAAAAATTAACCTCAGTCTAAATAAAATACTACACTGGTCCTACCTGATACAGCTTTTAAGAGATTCAAAAGGATGAAAGTATTTCTAACCAACCCTAGAATAAAGTACATGAATATTATCTTAGGAATGCAAAAAATCTAATATATTACAAGGTAAAATTAACAATGCCTGGCATCCTATAGAAAATTATCAGGTATGCAAAGAAACAGAGAAAAATAAGTAGCAATTCACCAGGAAACAACACATGACAGAGCTCATGGAAAAATACATTAACATACACATAATAACGATATCTGATATATTCAAAAAGCTAAAGGAAAGACTGAAAATGTTAAGAAGAGCTATAAAAGATATAAAAAGATACTAATTGAAACAAATAAATGACATGAAAAACCCTAGATGGAATTTAGCAGGTTAGACATTACAGAAAACATGATTGTGAATCTGAAGATTTAGCAATGAAAACTATCCAAAGTGATTACTTTCATATTTACAAAAGGAAAAAAGTAACTGAAAGAAGTAAACAGAGACTAGTGAACTGTAGCAAAGTCTCAAATAGTCAAATATACATGTAATTGGAGTCTCTAAATGAAGGGAGTGACAGAAAAAATATCTGAAGAAATAATTTCCCAAAATTTCTCAAATTTGATGAAAAATATAA
The DNA here is from genome assembly GCF_004126475.2 of Phyllostomus discolor. Lineage (NCBI taxonomy): Eukaryota > Metazoa > Chordata > Mammalia > Chiroptera > Phyllostomidae > Phyllostomus > Phyllostomus discolor. The sequence continues at coordinate 87,068,851 of NC_040907.2, read as the reverse complement.
ACCCATATATCCAAGAAGCTCAACCAAACCGAGGTGCAAGAAATCTGATAAAAACTACACTTATACAAGTCATAATCAAAATTGCTTAAAACCCATGACAAAGAAAATATTTCAAAAATAGTCAAAGAGTAGTGAAACATATGAATAGAAGAATAAAGGCAAATGCAAGGATGACAGCAGATTTCTCATGGGTACAATGCAAGTGAGAAGACAGAATATCTTTAAAGAACAGAAAGAAAAAAAAACTGTCAATATGGAATTACGTACTCAGCAAAAATATCTCAAAAATAAACACAAAACAAAGTCTTTTTTTTTTCAGATATGCCAAAGCTGAAAGAATTCACTGCTAAAAGACCTGTATTACAAGAAATATTAATGACAGTCCTTCAAGAAGGAGAAAAATAACATCAGTTGGAAACCTAGACCAAGAGCTGGAGATGATAATTACCTAGGTAAATATAAGACTTTTTTCTAATTGTGTCTCCTTAAGAGCTAATCAACTGTTAAATAAAAATAACCAAAATGTATTTAGCAGTTGATAACATATATAGAAATGAAATATATGACAACAATGAGCACAAAGGCCTGGAAGACAATATGAAAGTACACTGCTCTAAGGTTCTTATACAATATATGAGTAGTATATCACTTGAAGACAGATTATGACAACTTAAGATGTATACTATAAACAATAAAGCATTCATTACAGTAACACCAAAGAAAGTTACAGCTAATAAGCCAAAGTAGATAAAATTAAATAGTAAAAAAAAAATCCATAATGAATCCAAAGAAAGCAAAGTTAAGAAGAACAAAGAACAAATGTGACAAAAAGAAAATAAACAGCAAAATGATAATTTTAACCCAACCACATCAGTAATCACTTAAATGGAAATAATTCAATTAAAACAACCTAAAAAAGACAGAGTTGAAACACTTTAACTGATTTCAAGACTTACTAGAAAGCTACTGTAAGAAAGTATAATATTACATCAAGATAGACAAAAACTAGATGAATGGAACAGAATAGAGTCCAAAAACAGACCCAAACATATATGACTGATTGATTTTAGACAAAGGTACAAAGACAGTTAAATAGAAAAAGGATGGTCATTTTTAGAAATGGTGAGGGAACAACTTTTTTGTATGCAAAAAAACCTTAATCCATATTTCATACCATATATAAAAATTTTTTAATATACAAAAAGACCTAAATATAAAACTGAAAATTGTAAAACTTCTAGAAGAAAACAGAGTAGAAAAATATCACCTTCAATTAGGAAAGATTTCTCCAAAACTACATCAAAAACAAAATCCCTAACAGAAAAAAATGTTTAATTATACTTCATCAAAATTAACAACATATGTCCTTTGAGAGATCCTGTTAAGAGAATGAAAAGACAGGACACAGACTGGGAGAAAATATTTGCAAATCACATATCTGATAAAAGACATATCCAGAATATATAAAGAAATTTCAAAAATCAATAGGAAAACTGATTTTTTAAATGAGCAAAAATGTGGGCACTTCACCAAAGTAGTATATAGATGGCAAATAAGCACATGATGCTCGGCATCATTAGTTATTAAGGGCACGTAAGTCAAAATCACAACCAGATACCACTATACACCCAGTAGAAGAGCTAAAATTAAAATGACCAGCCACACAGTGCTGGCAAACATGGTGAGCAACTTCTGCTCTCACATACTGCTAGTATAAATGTAAAATGGATCAATCTCAAAATAATCATGCTGAGTGAAAAAAGGCCAGGCCAAAGAAGAATATATACTGTAGGATTCCATTTAAACATACCTAGAAAACACAAACTATAGTGACAGAAAGCTGATCACTGCTTTGTTAGTTTGGCAGGAAGACATGACAAAGGGGCACAAGGAAACTTTTGAGGGTAATAGATCTGTCCATTACCATGATTGTGGTGATTTCATATGTGTGCAAATGCCAAAACTTAAACTGTGTACTTTAAAATGTTTAACTTTTTAAAAAAATAAGCAAACATGCTCAGCCTAATAAGCACTTTTCTCAATTTGTTGGATTTTGTCATAGGGAAGTCAATTGTGGCCTCAGCAGAACAGTTAAAATCAACAGGAGCTGAGTCCAGCAGAAACAGAAAGGAACGTGTAACAAAGCACGGCTGAAAAGGAGAAGAGAGTGAGCTTCCAGAGAAGGAAGGGAAAGAAGGTTCAATAATGGCATTTGTTTGTTTTATTTGGGGATGATAAAGTTTAGAACGCATTTTAAATTAATAATTGAGGAAAATAATGGAAATGGAAATCAAGAAGAATGGGATCAAAGGCCAGATAAACACAAAGTTCACACCCAGTCACTTAAATTTCCTTAATAAAATGGACGAGCTTATCCTCCAACAGAGACCAAAGTGCTGAGGCTGTTCATAAACTGGAATGACTGAGAAAGGGTTTTGTACAGTGAACTGGCCAAAGATAAGAAACAAGATCGTACTGACCCTGGCCTGGCTAAGGTGGCAGATTACTGAATACAAAATCTGAGCAGACAGGAAAAAGCAGGAAAAGTAGATTTGGGTATCAAGTCAAGGTTAGGTCTTTCCAAGGTTAAGTGTTGAACAAATGAGTTTTTCAAGGTTAGGTGTTTAACAGCTGAGGTGGGTAAGTCAAGGGTTCAAAGGACTTAGAGTGATTGATAACAGAATTTAGATAACCTTGCCTCACTATCTAGCCCTTTATAAGGCTAGGGCTACAAGAGGCCAGAAGAGAAATGATGGAATGAATAGAGAAATTGAGTTTTCGATAAACCTAAGAAGAAAAGGAAATTCCTCTCTCTCATAAATCTTAATGTTTTCTGGGTTACCTGTCTCCAGCCACCTGAAACACTAATACAAGCAGAACAGTATGCAATAGGTACAGTTCCTGGCCCATTAACCGTCTTGATACAGTACCCCTAAATTTTTAAACTGTTCATACTCAACACCCAATAATTTTATTTTAACATAAAACTCCAACAATTTCAACTTATTTCTTTAAGCAGGAAACCTATCCGCTATACCTTTCCCAACAGCCATAAAATCATGGACTTCAGGGTTCTTAAATATATTCCAGTTAATTAATTCAACCATTGCTGCCTCAAGCTCTCTCCCAGGAGGTTTCCTTTTACCAACACCTTAGACCAGAGAGATCAACTCTGGAACATTATTTTCTCCACTCACCAGACAGTAAAGAAAAGTGGGTCTTACATCTCTCTTCTGATTCCTAAGGTGATCTCTTATTTCCACTGAGCACCTCTACAAGCAAGCCACTTCCTATCCCCATTTCACAGCTAGCGATCCCAAGGCTCAGAGACTGAGCATGTCAGCCAGCTTTTACCTGACAGTGTAGCCTGCTTACACTACATTCAAGACAGTGCACAGGGGCAGCTCAGCATTGCCTGAACACAACTACTGCTTCGCTGCTTCACTTTCTAGGTATTGTCAGAGAGACAAGCCTCTCCAAATCAGACAACACCAGAGAGCTCAAAAGATCTGATTTTAAAATTATTCAACATGCTGAATTTTTTTAATTTGTCAATTTTAGGAACAAAGTAGAACTGAAGACCATAAACCTTATTATTATTCTCAACCACTTTCACTTCATTTATGTTTTTTATAATTTTTTTATTTTTCAATGATAGTTGACATACAATATTAGTTTTAGGTGTACAATATAGTCATTAGAAATGTATATAACTTATGATGACTTTATTTACATTAACAGGGATTCAAAGATAGAGAAAAATATGAAATGATATGGAAAAACTCCTGACCGGAACAACATTCACAGTACACAGACCAGAAATGTTCTGGTTGAATAGGACCATATGGTCCCTGTGGAGGCTGGGGTGGCAAACAGGTTAATTTGGGGGATTCCACACGTCTGGAAGCAAGAGGGCTACAGCAGATTGGAGCAGAGGGAGAAGACAAGGACCTGCAATCAGGCCCCAAAAACCCTTAACCCTGAGGGCCAGAACTCTGGAGTTGAAACAGCCCATCAGAATTGCCCCTGGATAGGATGATGCAGTGTTAGGCCAAAATCCTGGGCCTTAATGTTCCTGCCACAACCAGTCTTTGGATGTGGGCAACCCTAGCAAGGGCACATCTTTAAGCAAGAAGGCTGCCCACAGGGGAGGCAAATCTCCAAGTGGCTGACAGCTGGAGGCCACCTGCATGCCCACCAGCAGAGTGCTTGGAAGGGACACTGGCAGGTGCATCTCAGTGACCACCACAAGCCTTTTTTGCCTTTTATTTTTTGGATTTTTGCCCATTTTTAAAAGGATTTTATTTATTTACTATTAGAGAGAGGGGAAGGGAGGGTGAAAGAGAGGGAGAGAAACATCAATGTGTGGTTGCCTCTTGCACACCCCCTGCCAGAGACCTGGCTTACAACCCAGGCGTGTGCCCCAACTGGAAATCGAACCAGCGACACTTTGGTTCACAGGCTGGCACTCACTCCACTGAGCTACACCAGCCAGACCTAGCCTTTTTTGCTTTTAAACAAATGGGAAGAGACACGACTTGCTCAGGGTAACATATCTAGTCAACAGCAAAGGATCATGATCCATTTCCCAGGCAGACTAGTTCATGTCAACTATGCTATGAGGCAAATGCTTTATAAAGAGAAATTCCAATGTTTAGTAAACAGACTGTGCCAAAAAAAAAAGGGGGACTGTAAAACCTGAATGACAGAAAGCAACACCAATATGTTAGGAATTCTAAATCCTCACCTTAGTTGCTCTGATAGAAATGATCTGCCAAGTATGGTACAAAATATACAAGAAACAATTTAGAAATGTTAAAAACGACAGCAGATTCTATCAGCATAAAAATAGTCTAAAGGTTATTGTATTTCTTTCTAATTCTAAACTGATAACCTTTCTCATAATAGCCTTAGGTTGCTGGTGCAATGATATGTTAGCAGAAAATTAAATAAACTGCTTTGGAGAGAAGGGAAAAAACACCTGAAACTGAAACAACTGTAATAACAACAAACTGCCACAAGGAAATAGCATGTTCTAATTTTTAATTTTGCTTTTCAAGAACAAGGTAATATAACACTAATAATTTTAAAAAGTGAAAAGCTTAGATAAACTTATAAAAACCAACAAAAGAGTTGTTGAATCATTCTGAGGCCTGCTGAAGCAGTTACTCAGTAACTAATTTAAAAAAGATTAAATTTGAAGTTTTTAAATGATCTCTGGCACCCAGAATGTAATTGAATATGATGAGGTAAATAGGGCTTTACCACAAACAAGTGATAGGGAGTCAGAGTAAGGGGAGAGTCAGAAGGCAACACCCAGGAAGAGGGTCAATTTTTTAACACCATGGTTTTCATAGGCTTCATAGTCTCAGAAATATTGTTAAAATGATTCATCAAAAGAGCTTACCTCTAACATGGGTTCAGGAGTCAGACTGTCTGAGCTGAAACTGCCTCAAACACTTCCCAGCTGTGTGATCTTTACCTGGAAACTTCGTTTCTCTATGTCCAGGTTCCCTCATCTACAAAATGGGGATTACAATAATACCTGCATCGTATGCCCTGGCTGGTGTAGCTCAGGTGGTTGGGCACTGTCTCACACACTGAAAGATCATTTCCCAGTCGGGGCATGTGCCCAGGCTGCGGGTTCCACACCCACACAGTCACGGTGCATGTGAGAGGCGCCTGATCAATGTTTCTCCCTCACACAGGAATTTCTCTCCTCCTCTTTCTCCCTCCCTCCCCCCCCTCTACAATCAATAAAAGAAAATCTTTTTAAATACTACATCATAGATAAAGGTCAAAGCAAAAAAATTTCTTGTAAATGTTTAGCACAAGTGTTTGGCACTGTTCATTGTTATCTCTATTATTGTCATCATCATTAAAAGAGTACTGTTCCTGGTATTATTAAGTATTATTAAGAGAGTATTGTACATGGAGAGTATTTGTACCTAGACAGATTTACCAAGGCATTTTTTTAAACTTTCATTTTATTTTATTTTATTTTAAAGATTTTATTTATTTATTTTTAGAGAGGGGAGGGAGAAAGAGAGAGAGAGAAACATCAATGTGCAGTTGCTGGGAGTCATGGCCTGCAACCCAGGCATGTACCCTGACTGGGAATCGAACCTGAGACACTTTGGTTCGCAGCATGAGCTCAATCCACTGAGCTATGCCAGCCAGGGCAACCAAGGCATTTTTAAAAACTAGCATGCTCCCCACAAAAAAAAAAAAAAAAAACCCTGAAATGACCCTCTGGAATGCATTAAGCAAGTACAAGGCACTTTTCTTCAGAGTAGAAGACACAACCCAACAGTCTTGAGGGAGCTGTTAACATTCAGTGTGGGTGATGGTGCTTCCGACACAGGGCTGGAGTGCAAGTGGGGAAAAGAGGTCAGATTCTGGGTGTACTTTGAAGCAAGATGGAGGAATAGGTGGACGCACCGTACCTCCTCGTACAACCAAGATTAGAAAACCAATAATTTACAACAATAATTTACTATCAGAATAACACCCAGATCCGGCAGAGGATTTATCTGAATGGAAGTCGGGCAGCCAAGAAGTTGAAGTAGACACGTTCATCCGGACTGGTAGGAGAAGACGAGCCGGGCAGGCGCGGGGCTGGCTCGGGTCGGCGGAGCGTGGAGGTCGGGGGAAGGTTTGGCGCGAACTCGGCGCAAAAGCCATCCGGGGGCGCAAGAAGGCAGCGGTGATCCCTGAGTACGCAAGCTGCGGCTGGCAGACCCAGAGGGGCAGCGATTGTGGACCAGGGCAGAACTCGCGGCCCAGAAGCCCAGACAAGGGTCTGAGTCCAGGGGAATGGAACTACCGCCATTGTTTTCTCCCGCCCCGCTCCCGCTCCCACCCGCCCCCACATATAACGTCACAATCTAGCGACCGGGTGCCCAGCCCCGGTGAGCACCTAAGGCTCCGCCCCCCACTGTAACAAGAGCAACCAGACCGGAAAAAAAAAAGGAGAAACAGGGGGGAAAAAAATACCATGTTTTCAACAGAGCAGATCAGTCCCCCAGGACTCATCCTTTTGAGCGACCAAGAATTAGCCAGTCTATCAGATGCGCAGTTCAAAACACTGGTGATCAGAAAGCTCACAGAACTGGTTGATTTTGGACGAAATTTAGATGAAAGAATGCAGATTACCATAAAACAGATGCAGGAAGACATGCGGAGGAGAGCCAATAGTGAAAGGAAGGAATATGAGTCTCAAAACAATACAGTGGACCAGAAGGAAGATAGAATCAACCAAGCAGGAAAGCATGATGAAATAAGAATTCAAAAAATTGAGGAAAAGATTAAGAGCATCCAAGACACCTTTAAATGTTCCAATATCCGAATTATAGGGGTACCAGAATCGGAAGGGGAAAAGCAACAGATTGAGCACGTATTTGAACAAATAATAAAGGAGAACTTCCCCAATCTGGCAAAGGGAACAGTCTTCCAAGAAATCCAAGAAGCTCAGAGAGCCCCAAAGAAGTTGGACCCAAGAAGAAACACACCAAGGCACATCATAATTACATTAGCCAAGGTAAAAACGAAGGAGAGAATCCTAGAAGCAGCAAGAGGTAAGGGGACAGTAACCTACAAAGGAGCTCCCATCAGGCTGTCAGCTGATTTCTCCAAAGAGACTTTACAGGCAAGAAGGGGCTGGAAAGAAATATTCCAAGTCATGAAAGACAAGGACCTACATCCCAGATTGTTCTATCCAGCAAAGCTCTCATTTAGAATGGAAGGGCAGATAAAGTGCTTCTCAGATAAGGTCAAGTTAAAGGAGTTCATCATCACCAAGCCCTTATTTTATGAAATGCTAAAGGGACTTATCTAAGAAAAGAAGATAAAGAAAAGACATGTATAGTAAAAGGACAGCAAACTCACAAATATTAACAACCACACCTAAAGCAAAACCAAAAGAAACTAAGTAAACAATTAGAACAGGAACAGAACCACAGAAATGGAGGGCACATGGAGGGTTAGCAGTAGGGGTGGGAGGAGGAGAGAGGGGGAAAAGGTATAGAGAATGAGTAGCATAGAATGTAGGTTGAAAATAGATAAGGGGAGGGCAAGAATAGTATGGGAAATGTAGAAACTAAAGAACTCATAAGTATGACACATGGGCATGAACTAAAGGGGGAAATGTGGGTGGGAGGGGGGTACAGGGTGGAGGGGAGAGAAGGGGGGAAATGGGACAAATGTAATAGCATAATCAATAAAATATATTTAAAAAAAAAAAAACATTCAGTGTGAAAACTATGAAAGCAAACCGCACCTGTTCTCTGTAATGCATATTCCTCACCCTTACAGTTCATAAAATGGGCCCTTGTTTGAGTCACCTTCCCACCCTGCTTAATATCTTCCCTGAGAAGCATCTTAGCAGATGTTACAAACATGCAGACACACTTGGGATAAGCTTACACACCTCCACCAACAATTGCTTCCTCAGCAATACACACAAAATGCACAGGGGGCTAAGCAAAGAGGCATGGGGACTAGGTAAAGATGCATCTTTAAGGGTTTTCAGGGTGTGTGGCTACTGTGTGAAAAGGGTTAAAAATGACCTCATGGCTGGAAAGAAAAAATAAAAGGCTCTGTTCACAGATAGAGTAGTCATTTGAACAATATAAGTATTCTCCGAACAGGTAGGTTTTTAACTTTAATGCCATTCCACAATAAAGGAAATTTGAAGATTTATAAAATAGCAACTCTGATCTATAATGAAATCCGAAACCAACAGTCTAAGCCAGTAGTATTTAAAAAATAAAGCAAACATTTACCTAAAGCAAAGAAGCTACAACTTCATTGTCATTTCAAGCCAAGATTGCTAATTCTTGGTTTTTTTATAAGGAAAACGGCTATCTGGAAACTTTCACCTCAATGTATGGTTTTAAAAGTTATTCAAACACAAATATTAAAAATAATAATACAAAGAAAAGTCCAGGACGATATTCAGAGAAACATCTATCCTCAAGGCCCCTATAATGTTTTTATATTCACCGTAGGGTGAATAGCACATTGTGTCCTTTTTAAAAACATTTGCTGATGCTTGGAGAGACTGTTAAGGCCATCATCAATACCAATTTGACTGCAGTGCCACAGTCCAATGTAAAGCTACATCTCACTTTGTCACACAAAATTAGAACAAATCAGCCACAACTACTGTTCTTTGGTTGTATTACCATTTCTTCATATGCTCCCTGCTTTTATCATAATTTTCCTTCCCTTCCTTGTTCCTTCATTCTTTCCATATTTATGCATTTGTTTACTATTTTCTTTTTAAAAGGCACCTTAGAAAGTTAGAAAACTGAGGCCTAAAGCACTAAATGACCTGTTCAAGATTTCACAGTAAATGCATGAAAGAGGATTTCAGTTTTTCTGATTCCATATTACTGTTCCTCAGTAGTCATGAGATTTCTCTGTTAACCATTTTTCTTCCTTTCTCCTCTTCCTTTCTTCATTCTTGAAAGCTTTCTGGCAGGAATGTCCAACCTGCAGCCTGCGGGCTGCATGCAGCCCAGGATGGCTGTGAATGCAGCCCAATACAAAGTAGTAAATTTACTTTAAAAATTATGAGATTCTTTTGTGATTATGTGTTACAATGTATTTAATGTGTGGCCAAAGACAACTCTTTTTCCAGTGTGGCCCAGAGACGCCCAAAGGTTGGACACCCCAGCTCTAGGGCTTTTGCTTGCTGTCAATGACAAAGTCGGCTCTGTTGTTTCCTACCCAAGAACCTTTTCTGGAGCACATGCCGGATACTGGAGGAGGCACCTCACCTATCTGTTCCCATAACACACTGTTTCTCTGTGACAGCACTTAAGGTTCATGTCTCCTTGAAGATAAGGATTACATCTAGTTTATTGACTACTGTGATGTCTTCAATGTGGTGGAAATCGAGCAGTGCTTCTTGCTCAGAAAAATAAAAGCCCACCTCCAAAAAGAACTCAGATGACCACAAAAAGGAACCTTCTCCAGGATTCAGCATGAGCTATAGAAACAGGTCCTGGTAAGAGAACTCTGAGCTGGCACTAGAAAACAAGTTAGAATTAGCCAGTGAAGGAGCTGGCAGTACTAAATGGAAGTGTGGTACAGGTTGGGTGGACAGGTACAAGGGGAACAGTGGGGCTGATGAAAAATAAAGAAATAGGAGAAAAAAATTACTAGTCATTAGAGAAAGTAGGCTACCTGTCTATTCAGGACCATTCAGTTATCTAACTATGAGGTAGTTTCTAAACCTCAAACACAGCAAATCATTTGATGACAGAAATGTGTGTAGCAAGACATAAATAAGGAGAGCTCTAGTGAGTCTCTCCATAGATCGACCATTAAAAAATTCGGATAAGCCTGAATCTCTTTGTAAAGCCACTAGAGACAGGATACTATCTCCCTAAAATACTAGAGATCCTTTCTACCAAAACCTGCTTCAAAAATGGCTTGAAAAAACAATCCATCTCCCTGCATTCCAAATTTAACTAGATTATATTACTTCTAAAAATATCATAATTCTTTTCTTTTATCATGAAAGTGAAGAAAAACTCAGTATAATAAAATGTTTACACCAATAATCTCTATCTGAAACCTTCTTCACCATTATATTACACTACTTTAGCATGAAATATTTCAAACCAAGAGACAGAAATAGAAAATAGCAAATATCTATGTACCCACTATCCAGTTTTATCAAATCATAACTGTTTTATATTTAACTTATCTGTTTCATATTTAATGTTTTTAATAAAATACTATGCACACACTTTAAGCCTGGTTTGTACCTCTTTCCTCATGCCACTCTCCATCTCCTAGAAAAGGGAACTAGAGTGAAGCTGATATACTCTTTTAAAAAACATATGTATAAAAAATATATAGGATTATTTAGTGTTTTTTTAAATATTATATTAACTATACATTTAATAATCTGTAAGTATAGATACTCTAACAAATCTTGCTAAAACAGAACATCAGAAACTTAGTAAATTATAAGAATCCTTTTAAATACACATTTGAGTTCCCAGGTAAGCAGGGGAATCTGGATGTGTGAAAAAACAAAGGTGAATCAAGAGTAAGTGAGTAATCACCCTGGCTGGTGTAGCTCAGTGGATTGAGCTTGGGCTGGGAACTGAAAGGTCACAAGTTCGATTCCCAGTCAGGGGACATGCCTGGGTTGCATGCCTGGTCCGAGTGGGGGCCACATGAGAAGCAACCACACTTTAATGTTTCTCTCCCTCTCTTTCTCCCTCCCTTCCCCTTCCTCTAAAAGCAGTAAATGAATAAAAATGTTTCTCTTTGACTCTAGTAATCTAGAAAAAAAAAGAGTAAGTGAGTACTCAAGCTCTAGCTGGGGGTGAGAGATGAGACTCCTATATAGGACCAGGACTTTGTACTCCATGTATTTTTCTATATCTTTGTCAATGCTTACAAATATTAGATTTTTTAAAAGATTTTATTTATTTATTTAGAGAGGGGGAAGGGAAGAAGAAAGAGAGGGAGGGAAACATCAATGTGTGGTTGCCCCTCATGTGTCCCCAACTGGGGACCTGGCCTGCAACCCAGGCACGTGCCCTGACAGGGAATTGAAACAGCAACCCTTCACTGCACAGGACCATGCTCAATCCACTGAGCTACACCAGCCAGGGCCAAATATTAGATTTTCAGAAATATTTCTATATATGAAAAGTGGCAAAGGATAGCTCATAGAGATTTTTATTTGCTTTCCCCCAATTATTAATGAGGGCGAGCATCTTTTCACATGTTCATTAGTCCTCTTAGTACATCATTTGTCACATTCATGTTCACCCATTTCTCTTAAGTTGATTTTAGCTTGTTTATTTGGAGTTTTTTTTATATATGCTGAATGTTTATTTGACATAACACTACACTCCCATTAAAATGGCTAAAATTAGCCCTGGCTGGTGTGGCTCAGTGGCCAGACCAAAAGGTCCCCGATTTGATTCCAGTCAGGATGCATGCCTGGCGTGCAGGCCAGGTACCCAGTTAGGGGTGCGTGAGAGGCAACCAACTGATGTTTCTCTCGCACATCAATGTTTCTCTCTCCCCTCTTTTGTCCCTCCTTTCCCCTCTCTCTAAAAAAATAGAAACTAAAAAAAAAAAGAGAGAGAGACTTTGGAGAATGTAGCAACTTCAGGAAAGGTGAATCAGAACAAATATGTAGAACTTGATGGACAAAATAAACTAACAAACAAAATAGAAATAGACACATAGCTGTCAGAGGAGAGGGGGTACAGGAGAGGGGGTAGATGGGAGAGGTGAAAAAGGTGAAGGAATTAAGCAAAAATAAAATGAAAAATAAAAAAATAAATGGCTAAAATTAAAATGATTGACTATATGTCAACTGTCGTGGGAGATGTAGAGCAACTGGAACCTTCATACACAACTAGAAGGAATGTAAAATTGCTAAACCACTTCAGAAAACAGTTAAGCAGCTACTCAGAAAGTTAAAATACATCCACTATATGATTTAGCAATTCCACTGAGAAATAAAAGCATAAATCCATACAAAAACTTGTGCACAAAATGTGTCTAGAAGCTCTACTTGCAATAGCAAAAGACTACAAATAATCCAAATGTCTATCAGTGGAAGGATGTATAAACAAAATATGGAATGGTATGCTTAGCAATAAAAAGGACTAAGTTATTGATATGTACTACAACATGCATGGATCTCCAAATAATTATGCTAGGTAAAATAAACCAGGCCAAAAAAAATCTGTACACATTACAGAATTCCATTTACATAAATCTAAAAGGTGAAAACTAACTAATAGTGACAGAAAGTCACTGGTTGGCTGGAGTGAGGAGATGCAGAGAAGGACAAGCAGGAGAAAATACCAAGGGACAGGAGGAAATTTTGGGGGGTGATGAACATGTTTATTATCTTGATTCTGCTGGTGGTTTCACAGGTGTATACCTAGGTCAAAACTAATAAAAGTATGTAAATATGTTCAGTTTATTGTATGTCAATTTAGCAGATTGTATACTTTAAGTATGTGTAGTTTATTTTTTGTCAATATACCTCAATAAAGATGTTGTTTTAAAAAGTTCACAAGGATAACAGCTTACTTAGCTTTTAAACATTTTTAAATCATAGATCACAATTAAGAAAAATCTCCCAACCTTCTCTTTACAGCTTTCTAAAAACAAAATATTATCTCAAGGAAGTTGGAAATAATTGGAAGGGGGTACAACACAAACAAAGATTTTCTTAGAGAAATAATCGAGGGCAAGTGACTAAAGTGAGAGTCCAGCTCTTAACAATATTGTTCTTCCAGGTAACTCACTGTTCATATTTTTATTATTGACAGTAGTAATCAATATATAATTATGTAAAATTTTCCACAGGACCCAATCACCTGGTTAAGAATCTTGCCCCACATGGATGGACCTAGAGGGTACTATGCTAAGTGAAATAAGTCAGTGAGAGAAAGACAAATACCATAAGATTTCACTCATATGTGGAGTCTAAAGAATAGAATAAACAAAATTAAAACAAATTCATACATACAGAGAACAGACTGATGGTAGCTAGAGGGGAGAGGTACTGGGGGACTGGGTGGAAAAGGTAAAGAAATTAAGAAGTACACATTGATAGTCACAAAATAGTCATGCAGATGTAAAGTACAGCATATGGAATGTCGTCAATAATATTGTAATAACTCTGTAAGGTGTCAGACAGATACTGAACTTACTGAGGTGATTACTTTGTAAGTTATATAACTGTCTAAACACTATGTTGTGCACCTGAAACTAATATAATATTGAGTGTTAGCTGTAATTGAAAAAAATTTAAGTTAAATAAATAAAATGAAACAAGAAAGAATCTTGCCCCATCATGCAAGTCCCAACACTCATCAATCTATACACTTCTTCACCATTGATGAATGACCTGATCTTAATCCATATCATTCTCATCACAGGATATCATCATTTTTCTTTCCATAATTAATTCTACTTTCATATCCTCCTACTCCTCACATGGAATGAACTAGGAAATCTATTAAGTTCTACATCACGATGGACCTGAACCATTAAGCTACAACTTAGGCCAAAAAATCTAGACACAACTAGCATCAGTGATTTCTGAATGATGGTTAGTAATGAATATTTAAGCCCTCAAAGACAGAGGCATTTGAGAACTTACCATCTCCAAACAGATGTGTCACAAGCCTGGTAAGTGTCTGCTTAAGGTCAAACTCGAGCAGCTTCACAGCCTCCATGGTGTGTGTTTCTTGTTTATGGGCAGAACGAGAACTTTGCTCAAAGAGCTGCAGGCTTTCTCCATCCTTTACACCGGCAAATAACTGTAAACCAAGAGGAATAATATAAATAAATAAAAATTGTATCCTGTCCGTCCATATCAAAAGACATAATGTGGGAATAAAATCCATTGTCTAATAGGCAATGAACATACTAAATTAACATTCATTTAGTACCAACTTCAAACAAAAGCACTATGCTACAGTGTTTAGGGAATGGACAGTGTTTAGGGAATTAAAAGATACTGTTCTGATCTCTGCTCATCTCTCCATTTTACTTTTGTGTTACTTATAGTCATTTCCTCACAAGAGACATTATCCTCAATGCTAGTGTGAATACCAGTGAATCAGGCTTTCCAACTCTAACAGTATATCCTTGACCATCCACAGTACTCTTAGAGTGTGTCCTGAAACTAGGTAGAAAGTATAGTCTAGGAATTAAATCCTGTAAAGTCCATAAAGGCAGGAAGTATGCTGGACTTTTCTAACCCTGTATCTCCAAAGCCCAGGACGGGGGCCACTTACTATCCAAGAAAAGCCCAGCAAGTGATATGGTAGCTAAGCCTCAGGTAATGCTCTGTGAAGTAGGAATAACAACACTAAATTCAGACACATTATAATAATCAAATAAAGTAATGCATGAAAAGAATAGAGTACCTGGCACATTGTAATGGCTAAATAAATTCTCCTCATTATCATCACAATCACAATTACTAACCACAGGTATTATTATTCATAAGCTGCTTTACTGCTAAAATAAAGTGTCCCCATCTTTAACAGCAGAGCAGGTCTTTACCTGCTAGGAGACTGACTCAAGAAGGAGAATGAACAAATGAATCTACCATTTTTCCCACCTGATGTCTCATGAAACATAAAAAAAAAAAACACTTTTTAATAAAATAATAAATTAGCTACTGTTTCTCATGAAATAAGAAAAACCTCATTTTAATAAAAAAACAAATTAGCTATTGTTTCTAGTAATATTAGGCTGGATAATTAGAATAAAATCTCCTCATAAATCTACTAAAAAACACAAAAATTCTTAAAAGCATTGAAGAAGTAACACAATGGGTGGGGGGAGCTCAACACAAAGTCAGACAAATACTGAGAATATGTGCCTATCCAGAGTATCAACTGAAAAACTGAACATTGGTTGTGACAACCTACCACAGCAAGCGAGGCCAAAGTAAAAGTCTGCAGTATCTGACCAAGTTGGGTGTCAGGTAGCCAGCCCTAAAGGACTTATGCTCAAAATAAAAATGAACACAAAAATAAAGCAGTTCTGGTAGACTCCTGCAGTCAGTGTCACATTGCCTGAGCACACAGAGACAGCCTCAGGCTGTGAAAATGAACTGAGGCAACTGCAGGCTAGTAGTTCCTCTAAGTGTCCAGCAAAATCAAACATACAATTTTCTGGGAGTCCACTTTTGCTTTCAGGAGTGATTACTCATCATGGCCAATATACAGGATCTGGGAGAAGTAACGCCTGCTTCAGTGGGTTTGTAGAGTAATAACATGGATGTAATAATTTATAGTTTTAATTTGAACATTTCACCTGAAATGTCACATGGTATGCTTGAGTGTAATATTGCTAAGTTAAAGAATTACATGCTTATGGTTTTGTAATTAAAAAGGGGTGTTATTTGTGCCAACCCTGTAGTTTTAGTAGATCAATCGGAAGCACTGGCATGTCTGTGTAAGTACAGAAAACATACCAAAAATATTAGGACAGGATGAGGATGATTGAAAGAACAAATTCAAAACACACCAATGTTTCCCAAGGAGCAGCACGTATTCCATTAAGATTTAAGGAGGCATAGAGTAAATACTTTATATTAACAATTCTGTATTAATTTGTGTACTAGAAAAATATCCCATATCAAACATATAATTAACATATAGTATAGCTTAAAAGAATGCTAACTAAAAGAAATCAGTCACTTCAAGACTGTTCTTAAAAAACTATTAAGATTTTAGACCACCAACTTATACCATACACAAAAATAAACTCAAGATGGATAAAAGATTTAAATATATGTCACAACACCATGAAAGTCCTAGAGGAGAACACAGGCAGGAAAATCTCAGATATCCCACACAGCAATATTTTCAACAATATGTCCCCTAGAGCAAGGGATATAAAGGAAAGAATAAACAAATGGGACTACATTAAATTAAAAAGCTCCTGCACAGCTAAAGAAAACATCAAAATGAAAAGTGAACTGACTGTATCAGAGGACATATTTGCCAATGATACATTGGACAAGGGTTTGATCTCCAAAATATATGAAGAACTCACATGAATCCACACCAGGAAGACAATCCAATTAAAAAATGGGCAAAGGACCATTCGGGTCCTTCAGACACTTCTCCAAGAAGGACATACAGAGGCCCAGGGACATATTAAAAGACAGTGAACATCACTAACCATCACAGAGATGCAAATTAAAACCACAATGAGATACCACTTCACACCAGTCAGAATGCCTATCATTAATAAATCAACAAACAACAAGTGGTGTAGAGGTTGTGGAGAAAAGGGAACCCTAATGCACTGTTGGTTGGAATGCAGACTGGTACAGCCACTGTGGAAAACAGTATAGAAATTCCTTACAAATCTAAAAATAGAACTGCTTTTAGACCTGGCAATTCCACTGCTGGGATTAACCCTAAGAATACTGAAACATCAATTTAAAAGAACATGTGCACCCCAATGTTCTCAGCAGCACAATTAACAATAGCCAAGTGATGGAAAGAGCTTAAATGCCCATCAGTAAATGAGTGGATCAAAAAACTGTGGTTCATTGCCACAATCGAGTACTATTCAGCAGAAAGAAAGAAGGAACTCCTACTCTTCATGATAGCATGGGTGGACCTGGAGAGCATTATGCTAGGTGAAGTAAGCCAGGCAGTGAAAGACAAATACCATATGATCTCACCTATAAGTAGAACCTAATTAACAAGACAAACAAGCAACCAAAACAGAACCAGAGACATGGAAATAAAGAACAAACTGACAGTAACTAGAGGGGAGTGGGGAGGGGAATAAGGAGGTAAGGAAGGGTAAGAGTTAAGTAAGGAACACCTATAAGGACCCATGGACAAGGACAATGGTGTGTGGGGAGGGGATTGAATGTGGGAGAGTGGGTGTGGGCAGGGCAGGGGAAGGCAATGAGGAAAAATGGGGACAACAGTAACTGAACAATAAAAAAATTAAAAATATACAAATAAATAGACATGCTACAGTAGAAACTTTAAGAAGAAACAAAAATAAATGAAAAAAATAACTATTAAGATCTAATAATATATGCAACACATCTTTATATCCAAAAAAATACCTGAAACATACACTAAAGACAAAAGTTTAGAAAACTCTGAAAGAAGAAAAAGCACTAATTCATTAGGCCATCTGCACAGTACAACACAGAGTAATAAGACCATAAAAACAAGTAAACTATTATGTCTAGAGAAAACATACATTAGAGCTGGGACATAAGCTCTAATGGGAGATCAACTAAGCCAACCCCAAATAAGGAAATGAAATCCAGAGAGGTGAAGATACAGAGAGGCTAAGATAACTTAGCATTTAGCAACCAAACTGGGACTGAAACACATTCCACCTTTGATTCCAGGGACCTTTAAGTGGCTGCCTCTCACTTAGCTTCATCTTTGAGAGACACCCACTGTTGATGAAATTAAATTAGATATCCATTCGTTGACTACAGTAGGCTGTGTCATTTGTTTTTCCACCAGCATTTCTATTTCTCTGACATTTTTTCAAGTGCCATTGCACAAACCCAAATGACCCAAATTCCACCCCTACTGCAACTGCTTACAGGAGCCAGGGCAAGTAGTTCACAGATGAGAAAAAGCAGGTGCAAGAAATCCATTCTACTCAGATTTAAAAATAAACATAGGCCTGAAGATGGCACTGCAAGGTAAATGGTTGTCCTCCGCCCCTGTGAAAATTGTGTTTTTTTAACAGGTGGTATTTATTATGCTATTTCCTGCTAGAATTCTTCATATTTCTGTATAAATGTCTCCTGCTACCATATCCAATAGTCAACCTAGTATTTGATACAGTGATGCTCCTCCTTTACCTTGGAATGTAAGTGACTGAACTATTTGTTGATACAAAGGGAAACCTCTGCCAACAAAAGATGCCACTTGCTGTTAGTGTAGCTTTGACCTTCCCATCTACCCTGATGGCTTCCTATTACATGTTGTTACAGACCTATGTGCTCCAGCTGGAAGCCATCATGAACAGCATCTTGCTCTTCTTTTGTGGTTCAGAGCTGCTGCTTGAGGTGCTCACCCTGGGCGCTTTCTCCAGTATGGACAGGATGTGAAGTACAAAAATTTCAGCCAGCAGCCCTAAGGAGCTAAGACCACACAGACTTCTGGTACTTTGCCCACCCCAGTGAGAAGTGGTGGTTCAAGTGGTCCTAGGGAAAGTTGCAGCTTTTCCTCAACACAGACACTCAGGCAACAAAGCAAGCATAAGACCACTGGGCGTCATCTTCTAAACAGGACCACCAACCTAAGAGACTCTTCCACACTCCAGTATAGGGAGGGGCACAGCTGTCCCCCTCCTGGCCATTCTCAGAACAATTCCCTGCTGATCTCAAGTTCCTCTCTTTGATCATCATGGCCAGAGCACCTCATATGAACTAGACAGGCTCCTTGTGCATCTGGCAGGACCTGAGCCACACTACCTGTATCCTGTAAGTGCTGTGCCACATCTGTCACACATTGAGCATGGAGAGCCTCAGGATGGTGTGCTTGAAGTGACACAGAAGCCTCTTATCCTTACTTTTCAGAAACTGAGCTCCAGAACTTTTCTGGTAGTTCATTGTGTTATTTTTCTATTCTCATCATGAAACAAACACTATTTTATAATAAATACCGTATTTTTGGACCATAAGATGCACCTAGATTTTAGAGTTGGAAAAAAAAATTTGGGTACTTGCGGCCAAGATGGAGGCATAGGTGGATACACTGTGCCTCTTCGCATGACCAAAATTAAGGACAACAAAAATTTAGAAACAAACAAACAAAAAAAACAACCAGAACAGTCAGAAAATTGAACTGTATGGAAGTCCTGACAACCATTTATCCAGACTGGTAAGAGAGACAGAGTCAGCGGCCAACAGAGAGAGGTTGAGACAGGAAAAAGTGGTGGCTGGCAGAC
Organism: Phyllostomus discolor; assembly: GCF_004126475.2. Lineage (NCBI taxonomy): Eukaryota > Metazoa > Chordata > Mammalia > Chiroptera > Phyllostomidae > Phyllostomus > Phyllostomus discolor. The sequence goes on along the minus strand of NC_040907.2, from coordinate 87,049,384 downwards.
CCAGGCATGCAGGGTGCAGGTGGTGGCTAGTAGATCCCGGTGGCAGACCCCGGGTGTGGGCACCGGCACTGGGAGGCAACGAGCAGACCCAGTAAGGCACTCAAGGTAACTGGCTGTCTGCAGTCACACATTCGCATGCAAATAAACCAGTTGAAAACCCGCCGTGGGACAGACCTCACAAACCAGGCCCCAGTGTCGGGAAATAAAGCCTAAAAGCACTGAATGAAAACACTTGTGGAGGTTGAGGTGCCGGAAGAGACTCCCAGCTTCACAGGAGAGTTCCTTAGAAAGACCCACAGGGTCCTAGCACATACATAAGCCCACCCAACTGGGAACCAGCACCACAAGGGCCCAATTTGCTTGTGGGAAGCAGCAGAGGGGACTGAAATCTGACAGAGTGGAGCAAGCACCATTGTTTCATCTCTGACCCTGCCCCCACATACAGTGTCACAACCCAGCAATGAGGGTTACCCCTCCCTGGTGAACACCTAAGGATCTGCCCCTCATTATGTAACAGGTGCGAACAGACCCCCCCCCCAAAAAAATGGCTCAAACAGAAGAAAAAATCAAAGCCACAGAGCCAATACTTTTAAGCAACCAAGAGATAGCCAGCCTATCAGATACAGAGTTCAAAGCACTGGTGATCAGGATGCTCACAGAATTGGTTGATTCTGGTCACAAATTAGATGAAAAAAATGAAGTCTATGCTAAGTGAAATGAAGAAAAATGCACAGGGAACCAATAGTGATGGGAAAAAAACTGGGTCTCACATCAATGGAGTAGACCAAAAGGAAGAAAAAAACATACAATCAGAAAAGAATGAAGAAACAAGAATTCAAAAAAATGAGGAGAGGCTTAGGAACCTCCAGGACATCTTTAAACATTCTAACATACAAATTATAGGGGTACCAGAAGGGGAAGAGGAAGAGCAACAAGTGGAAAAGCTATGTGAACAAATAATAAAGGAGAAATTCCCCAATCTGGCAAAGAAATAGACTTTCAGGAAGTCTGGGAAGCTCAGAAAGTCCCAAAGAGGTTGCACCCAAGGAGGAATACACCAAAGCACATCATAATTATAATACCCAAGATTAAAATGAAGGAGAGAATCCTAGAAGCAGCAAGAGATAAGGGAACGGTTACCTACAAAGGAGTTCCCATCAGACTGTCAGCTGATTTCTCAAAAAAGACCTTGAAGGCAAGAAGGGGCTGGAAAGAAGTATTCCAAGTCATGAAAGGCAAGGACCTACATCCAAGATTGCTCTATCCAGCAAAGCTTTCATTTAGAATGGAAGGGCAGATAAAGTGCTTCTCAGATAAGGTCAAGTTAAAGGAGTTCATCATCACCAAGCCCTTATTTTATGAAGTGTTAAAGGGACTTATCTAAGAAAAAGAAGATAAAAAATATAAACAGTAAAAGGACAGCAAACTCACAGTTATTAACAACCACACCTAAAACAAAAAGCAAACTAAGCAAACAACTAGAATAGGAACAGAACCACCGAAATGGAGATCACATGGAGGAATAGCAACAGGGGAGTGGGAAGAGGAGAGAGAGGAAAAAGGTACAGTGAATAAGTAGCATAAATGGTAGGGAGTAAATAGGCAGGGGGAGGTTAAGAATAGTATGGGAAAAGTACAAGCCAAAGAACTTATAAGTATGACACATGGACAAGAACTAAAGGTTGGAATGTGGGTGGGAGGGGGTGTGCAGGGTGGAGGGGAGTGAAGGGGGTAAAATGGGACAACTATAACAGCATAATCAATAAAATATATTTAAGAAAAACAAAAAACCCCTCAGTAATAGTACCAAACTGACATTTTGGTGTTGATGTGCTTTGTCTTAGAATGAAGCTATGCCTACAGTCATAAACTATTTCTGCAAACTGATATTTTTTAAATGTTTAATTTAGCTGTATGGCTCTATTAGAGAGGATCTAATTCAAGAGATTACCAGCTTTATTAGATGGAAATTTAAAAAAAAACACTAGTCTTGAAAAACAAGTAAAGAGAATTCTTTGGCCATAGGGAGCATGGAGCAGGGGGTGGGGAATGCTGTTGAGGAGACAGCAAGAGAACTCAGAAATGAAAACCTAAAGGTGCCCATAGGACACAAGAGAGTTGTCAAACAGCTTCTTTTGGAAGGGGAGGTGGAGAAAAAAGACAGGCTCATTTAAAATTTTTCAGAATGATTTCACTGCAGATTACATGATACAGATGGTCTCTTCATTTTTACTTACAAAATCATCAGCCAATTCCATATCACTCATAATGGCTTTGTTATGAATGGACTCCTACAGCAAACAAAAGAGGTTCCTAGTTCTGTGTTCTTCTGGGTGGGAAATGGAAGCAGAGTGCACTAGTGAACATGAACATAATGTTAAGCAGAAGAGACTTTTTAATTCCAAATTGCGTAACTCAAAAATGACAGGCCAGTATAAAAGCAGTGCCATCTAGAGGCAAAGAAGATAAAAAGCTTGTGTTACCCCTAGTGATGGTATACAATCTTTTCATCAAAAAACACTCTTTTCATTATTTATTCCTCATGAACCCATTTTTAAAAGATTTTTTTGTCTAACAAACTGTATTTACTAGATAATGATACTTTTTAAAAGACACATAAACCTGACAGCAGGGTTATACTGACATAAAATTCAAGTTGGTATTTCTTGTTGTCTACAGGCTTTCCCACCTCAACTGTATGATTTCTCAAAGAGATAAGAAGTAGGGGTTAGTACAAGACAATTCCGAAGACAATAAGAGAGACTGTTTAAATTGCTGATTCCACTCATGTTTCTGAATTATCAATAGACAAGTGCTCCTCTCACTGCCAAAGATCATTGAAAAGGCCACAGAAAGGCGGTCTGGAAATACAGACAAAAACAAATACAGGTTGGCAAAAAGCCAATACAAAAAGCCAATACATAAAGATTGGCTCACTAATTAGTACACATACTAGTGTAAGATGTCAATAATAGGGAAAACTGAGTGTGGGGTACACGAGAACTCTCTGCACTGTCTTTGCAATTTTTATGTAAACTTAGAACTATTCTAAAGTAAAGTGATAATCCAAAATTGAATATAGGGACCACATACTCTGCTGATTGAGGTCAGCATGGTAAAAAGAGACTAATGGCCAAACAGCAGCATTTGAAACTCTTACTGTAAAAGAAGACACAGTAGAAACTCTACTGTGATTTTTAACCAACTTAGGAGGAACAGGAAAGGTTTCTGTACAACAGGTGTGACCTCAAGCATAAGGAAGGTCATCACAGTGCCTTGACCACAGCAGATCCTCTATTCATTTCTTCTTAATCACTTAATTAATTTAAGACTGCCTCTCTAAGCATGTGCTGAGTCAAGAATCAAATCTCAGAGAAGAAAGTACTAGTTGTTCTCCTCAATTAACTTCAGAGACTATTCTAATCATCTATCTCACTCCTGAAAATGTCTATCCCACCTATACTACTTTCACTAGGGGCAAAATAAAATTGGTTCTTCCTTCTTCCTGAGAAAAGAGAAGTCATCAGGTAAGAGAGTCCCCAACTTCTAGCCTTTCATTCCTATTCATAAATGCATTTGCCTCTGCAGTCATGCTTCAATCCTTCATGCCCATCTTAGTTTAGAAACAACAACAACAACAAAAAAAAGGTATATCTTCCTCTCTAGTCAAGCTCAAGGCATTAGTAACCCTCTCCTAGTGACCTGAATACACCCAAACCCATCATTTTCTGTCTCCTCCGATGTTCTTATTTAGAAATCACTCAGGCCTCCTATACCTTTAATCTCTGACTCTTTCTCCTCAGTAAACATATTCAATTCTTCCCCTTAAACAGACAGTCTACAAAACAAATGAAACTCCCACTAATCCCATTTCATGCTGCAAACTACCCTCCCTCTTCTTCACAGTTAAGTTGGTCATTCTTCACAGCTTCCCCCTCCTTGCTTTCCTGTTGCTAATATTTGTATTCCTCAGGCTTCATTTTCAGCTTTGTACACTTCTAACTCTGCTTCCTCACCCTAGATGAAAGCAGCTAAACTCATGGCTGCAGCTACCATCTGTATGGATCAGAATCTCCACTTCCATCTTTAACAATGGGCCAGCACCCAGACACATATATGTACCTGCCTACTGGACATCTTCACTTGCAAATCCTTCACCTAAACATATCACAAACTCAACTAGCTCTCTTGACCCCTATCCCAAAACACATTTCTCCTTCTGGGATCCCTAGCCTTGGGAATAATACCGATAAAGAAAAGTAAGAGTTATTTTCAAATGCTTTTCCTTTTCCCTGTGCAGCTACCAAGGCCAGTAGATTCAACCTACTAAACACTCTCAAGTCCATCCTTTCCTATCTGTTATCCCTCCATTTCTCTGTCTTACCCTGCAGTGGTTTCTTGGATGATTATAAATAATCTTTAATTAGTTTCATCATCTCCATTCTTTCCCTACATTGCTCTATTCCATCAACTACTCTGCAAAATTCTTTTTCTAAAATGCCAATCTGACTGTATCACTCTTATGCATAAAAAACTTTTAAAGATTTCTCATTATTTTTAAAATAAAGCACAAATTCCATAAGGTTGCCTGGAAGACCCTTCATGAAGCAGTTTATACCCCTGTCTCTAACCATTTCCTATCACTCCCCCCCACCTCCAGCCCCTCCACAATACGCAGTCCAGGAATTCTTCACATTCCTTTGTATCTTCCTGCCTCCAACTCTGCTACTCCCACTATCTGGAACACAGCACACCTTCTCTGCCTGGATCACTTCTAATTTCTCTTTAAGATTCTTTAGTAAGCCTTCTATTATTACCTCCAGAAATAAAGGTTTCCTTCTGTGCCTTGGCCATAACCCTTTTATTATGCTGATTGTGTTGTATAGAGTTTCTAGTTTATCTGTCTCTCTCACTAGGTTCTAAACAAAAGGAACAACACTTAGGAACTTATTTTACAACAATTCTGTTTAGGATGAGGTTTCTAAGAACACATGGTATCTAAACACAAAGCAATCTATATCCAATTCAGTTCAAGCAAAACCTGCCACTAAGCAGATCACCTCTAACCCCCAGGGACAAGCTAGTCTTCTGGAGAATGACAGATAAAGCCTGTAACTCCAATGAATACAGCCTCATATATTTGGCAGACCCACTGTTTATTAATTCTTGGTTCACAGACAGAAAAATAAGTAAGAATCACTTATAAAAATAAGCATGCTCACATATCTAATCACATGAATTCCCAAGCCTTCATTTCCCCTGAATGCAACAAGCAAATTCAATTATGTTGTTTAAATCCAACTAAAGCATTTCAGCAAATATTAGGCATTCAAATCACTTCGGAGGAAGGATTGGATGTCTTATTGAGATGAATAGACAGACACATTAAAGGCAGAGCAGACTTATCCAAGTGTATTTCAGTGGCTAATTTCCACAGTTTTTAATTTCTTTAAACAACTGGCCCTAAGTGAGATTTTCTACTGTTCATCATTTGAGAAGGCTTGTGTTTGAAAGGGCCCAGTTAAATACAACTCTGTCCTAGGGTCTCCATGGGAAGTCTGTTCCTGTTTTAGCTAATTGATATTGAATCAGTTTTGCCATTCCCTGGATTTTTGTAACACACCACATGCCAATTAATCAAGTTACAGAGATTAGCACAGGGGAGGGAATGCATTAAAGCTCTGCACTGCGAAAGCAGACTTTATTTTGTCCTGCTGCTTGTCTTATTTCCTCTCCTTCACCTGAAACTTTGTGCCAGTGAAATAATGGGAAGAGATTTGTAACAGTCAATGTTATATGGTGAAAAATGCTACAAAAATACATTGGTGAGTGAAAGGCAATTTTTGCCACACAGCTGAACAAAATACTGACTATCAAGGATGCTGTACAGGACCAGAAGCTCAAGTCTCACACTGGACCTTCATTTGCAAATTCATACAGGTCCCGCTAGATGAGGGGTGTCAAACTCATTTTCACCGGGGACCACATCAGCCTTGCAATTGCCTTCAAAGGGCCAAATGTAATTTCAACTCCTTAACAGTTAAGGAGTATTACATTTATACAATCCTAAAATTATTTCAGCCCTTTGAAGGCAACCGCAAGGCTGATGTGGCCCCCGGTGAAAAGCTTGGCACCCCTGCACTAGACAATACCCCCCTTACTTAAGCCTCCATGACAGAAACCTCCCGTCCCATTGAATATAGCATAGAAGCTACTGAGCTCCTTGCTTAGTGACAAAAACCCATGTTCTCAAGAAGCCAGGATCAGAAGTACTCAGGACAGCTAGTTGGCACCCACATGACTCTCCATAGCCATTTATTTTCCTGGCAGGTCCAGCTACACTCAGCAGCAATGTCGGTGGAGTGTCAGTGATTTCTGCCTCCTCCCATGCCCCAAAGATACTACCAAAGGCTTCTGGGGATCTCCAAAATCTGGTCAGTTGTTGTGCCTGCTTTTATGAACTCTGATATATTGTGACAAGAATATTTTTCAGTACTTTTCTTCTCCTGGGGTTCTCCTATACAGGTATCAATGAGAGAAAGAAGTAGATTAATATTCTGCCAACATCTAGCCTATATAGAGAAAACATCAGAAACTTCCATTCATCAAAGCAAGGAAGTTACATGAAGCTGTACACAAACAAACTACATGAGAGATTCCCTGTCTGGATGAGTTCAGGAAAAAAGTAACAACGGCAAGAATAAAAAACACCTGTCCAAGTGTGAACTAGTTCTCATGACAATCATCATTTAAAGGAGAAAACTTTACCCATTCTGTTAACTTTAAAATTGTGATATCCTATTATCCTTTTCCTAGGCCATGATGACAGATAAAACAGAGAGAAAGGAACTGCATTTTTTTCTTCAGGTAGCTAAACAGCTAATTCATGGTGTGAGGGGATGAAATATAACAGTACTGAGACCCATCTAAATTCTATCGCCTACTCTAAAGGAAGATGACAGAGTCATATTACTAATCAACAGAAAAGCCAGAGTAGCTTTACAAACACAGATCAAATCTAAAAACAAAGACCCACAAGATATCTGACTCATGTTGATGACGCACAGGTAGATCTACACTAAACGGGAACAGGGCAAACATCTACTTTGGAGATAAATACAGGGTATGGGTAGAGGAGCTAACATTTGCTGAGCAGCTCCCAGTCACAAGGCATCAGGCTAGGTGCTTTAACCACAACTCAAGAGTTATCTCTGTTTTAATAAAGAAAACTGAGACTCCAAGTGGTTAAATAATTTATCTAAGGTCCTTAGAGTATGAAATTCAGAGCCACAGTTTGATTCTCTTCTCACCAGCTCACAAGATGGTGTCATTTCCAGAAAAAGCAGCACCACTACTGAAAACGTTTTCCATACACGGTACCAAGGCTCACAGATCAGCTCCAAGGGCCATCAACCCAAAGTTCAAGTCTTTTGTTCAATCCTGAAGGGCAAAAATATGCATAATTCCTTACTTTAATACTTTTATGTACAAATAAAAGCTACTTACTAGTTATTGGCTAAATGGATTACTAGAAATTTCTAAAACAAGGCATCCATAGGACAAAATTAAGGCGTTATTAGAATTGATGAGGAACTCTCAAAGTTCCACCATAAAGTCTGGCTGCCCAAGAGCAGTGTGATGGTTAATTGTATGTATCCACTTAACCAGTCCATGGGATGCTCAGATATTTGGTTACACATTATTTCTGGATGTGTCTGTGACGGTGCTCCCAGGTGAGGTTAATATTTGAATCAGTAGAGTGAGTAAAGCCGATTGCCCTCCCCAGTGTGAGTGGGCCTCATCCGACCCTTGAAGGCCTGAATAGAATAAAAAACTGAGTAAGAATGCTTCCCTCTGCCTTTTATTTGTTACTTTATTTTATATTACAGTTTATATTAATTTTATATTTTTATTCCCCTCAAGCTGGGACACCAGTCTTCATGCAGACTTGGATCCCTACTGAAATTTCACCACTGGCTCTCCTGCTTCTCAGGCCTTTGGTCTGGGCTTCTCAGCCTCGATAATCACACGAGCGACGTTACAATAAATCTCTTTTTCTAAACCATATGCAGGTGGACACACACATCTTACTTGTTCTGTTTCAGAAGAATCCTAACTAATACAAACAGACAATACCAAAAATCTCCTACTGCCCTAAACACAATTAAAAAGTTGGAATCTCTACAATTCACAAGAAAATTATCAGTCAATCTTCAGTGGTACCCTAAGTTGGCTGTAGATTTCAAATGTTGGCAGAGGCTTTTAACAATAAATCAATGTTGGTTGTATCATTATGAATGAATTTTTGTGGGTTACCTGATAAACACTATATAGTACAATATATATTTATACACGATAGAATCAACATTTAACAATTATATCTTACAATTGTATTTAAGACACTATAGTTCAAATAAGAATCATTTATACCACTATTGTCAAAGCGGAGAGTTAAATATTCTACATGGTCCTTACCCACAAACTTCCCTGAGAAATAATACATCATTGTATCACAGAGTATCACTAAAAAGCAGAAAGAGTTGGGACAACTGAGCTGAAGAGTTATTCACCTTATCTAAGTATCCACATGGTAAAAATATTGAGAAATATCCCCCTGGAGAAGGTAACCCAAACTTCCTTTGAAACAATTTGTCACTTATAATTCTCATGGTGAGAAAGTTATTCTTTCTGCTTGTCTAATGCAAATCCTTCTATGTTTTGGTTTAAGCCCGGGTCATAAACACTAAACAACACGTAGAACAAATCATCTAAACTTCCAACACACAACAGGCCTCCAAGAGTTACCTTTCAGCGTATGTGTGGTAAGATATACTCCCCACAAGATCCATGCCACCCAACTCTGAACCTCAATCCCGTGTCCAGGTAGCTCTGTGCCTATGAGATTTCTAAACACAGAAGAACTATTTCTATTTCTTGAACCGGAATGGTCACTGCTCAGGAATATTCCCTGCCTCCAGACAGAGGCTCTCAGACTTAGGCAGAAAATGTTCCCTTGGCTTTCCCAAACACATTCAATTCACCCTCCTGTTCTCAGACAGCCTCTGACTCTCTGATCCCAACCCTCAAATCACCCCAATAGCTGACATCTGGCCATTTCCAAGTTAGGCAGCATTCTCTGCCTTCTTACAGCTAGCTTAACCCTAAATTCTGCAGCTGTGTATGTAATCCACCCCCATAATCCCAGTTTAGTTCCCAGGTAATCCCAGAGAAGTATTATAAAGGAGAAGACAGAAGAAACAAAATTGCTAAGAGAATAAAGAACAATAGCTTTTCCAATTTACTACAGACTTAGGCTGGGAATTGTTGACATAGAGACTGAACTATCTTTTTTTTTTCTCCTTGACAATGACTTCTAATATAATCTAACACAAGAGCATATAATATTCCTTAAACCACATACAAAATCCTATGTGTGTAGTGGGGGGAGGGGAGCAAACCCCTCAGCAGATTCTCAAATGGTAAAAGAAAGAGGTTAGAAACCATTGCTATGATGAAATGTTATCAATCGTATACAACATTATAGAAAATCTCTATGGACCTGAAAAATATCATAGTGTTTAGATGACACTCAGTTTACAAAAACTCCATTTTATCTTTCAGATTCACTCACATTTGCAATTTACAATTTCACAGACAACTACCCCAGAATGAGTCCAGAGGATGACATTAGAGAGTAAATTCAAGGACAAAGGCTCAGAAAGAAGACACCAAATGTGCCTGTAAAGGTCACACTATCAGCAGAACAGCAGGAGTGCGATCCCTTACATCTAAGAGAAGACCCAGGCATCTAGCATACAATTCAACAGGATGTGCATACAACAGACTGCTAGCTGGTCCTAAGGCTCGCTAGTAAAGAAAGCTCCCTCTGACTACCATCATGCATGCACCTACCAATCTGAAAATGTAAAGTTTGCCACTCCATCCATACAAGTAGCTTTCAGTAATGTGCACCAGGCAAAGAAATGTGGTCTCCAGCAAGATGTTAAGTCTACTGTGAAACAGCATATTATTGTGAAAATATTTTTGCCACTTTCACATTTTACTTCAACTAGTACAAAAATATTGTTCCTGTGATTACATGGATTTTGTGCAACTTAATGAGGCCCTCTGGGCCTCCAACAGCAAATGTTGAATATAAATGGTAATAATTTTCCTGAGATCTTGGAGGAATGAGATATAGAGAATATCCATCTGTTTTTCTCTGGATGCTATATTGGTTCAGGAATGCAAGCTTTTACCCTTCAAAATATCCTCTATCCTCTATGTGTCCAATGTACAAAGAACCAATAACTAGAGAGCATCCATACTACCTAAATTATATTCAGAAATTTTAAATTAGAATCAAGAACAAGTGTTTCTGTCTTCCTAAATCTGACTTTTCCTGGCACCCCCTTTATTGGGTTAATAACAGCATATCTCCCTAAAGAATTACATATATTCAGGAAAGGGAGCAAGCTGATTGTGCCAGGTATCAATGCATTGCCTCTGCACCACAAATCAGTCCATTGACTGCTCTGTGAAAACCAAGTTGGGCTCTAAGTAATTTTCCTGTGGCATCTGACACAATGTTAAGCTCTGCCAGTAGAGGTCACTGGAGAGACATTAGACAAGGATTCTTGCTGCATGGTGCCCTACAATGCAAGCAGCAGCACTCAGTTCCCCAGGTGGTCCCACAGTAGCCAGTTGCTTCCCCAATTACCCCTCTTAGGCAGTTTCATAGAAGATGGCTTCCTGCAAGACTCCTCCCCCAAAACAGCTTTACTGAAACCTGGAGAGCAGATTTCCAGCAAATGCCACAGCGTGGGTATCCAGCAATTCCAGCAGCATTGACACCACTACCACCTGTGGCATTCAGTGAGCACTGGCTAGGAGCAGGGGGAGAGGCTCTTCCTTGGGAGCCCAGTGTCAGTAGCACAGCTGCTCCTTATATCTGCTTGTTCTGCACTCGCTAGAGTTCTCTTCTTACTAACCAATCCCTCAGTACCCCAATTCTCTGCATTATACTTAATAATTCTTCCCTGATAGGGTTACAATATGTTTTCTGTCTTATAACCCAGCCCTGACTGATGATGCAGCTTCTCCTCTGGAAGGCTGGAGCATGAGAAATAGTTGAGAATGCCCAACCAGAAAAGCTAATAGATGAACTATCACACAGTTAACAAGGTTAGCTGCCACCTTGTACAGAGTGGAAGTTGGCAGACTAGAACAAGGAAGACATCCAAATACCACATCTACCAACGGCTACTCTGGGCAGGACCCTGGGTCAGAGAGAGACAGGAGGCACAGAGAAGATCGAGTGACACCCTTAAGGAATTGACTAACCAGCCGGAGATACCATGCCAGATGTACACAGGCCAACAATTCAAGGTAGTACATCCTGAAATTCAGTGAGGGTTGTGAACAATAATGTTACTGGTCGGTGACAAGGTCTCAGATTAATAGGCTATTCATTTCTGCCTTGTTAAAAACAAGAAGTAACTATCTGCAAAAACCCTGTACCACCGAAAACAGAGACCAGCCTCTCTTTACATGGTTCTCCAAACCCTCCTTTGTCCTCAAATAATGGGGTATTACTCAAGTCCAATACATTGTGGACTCCTGGCTGTGACCAGTTGCCTCACTGTCAAGAGATACACTAAAGTAAACATTTAGGTAGAGAAAAAGAATTTTAAAAGTTAAAGCTGTTTCAATTTAAGGATGTCTTTAGCAAGAGGAGTCCCTCCTAAAAGGTTTTAAAGAAGAGATTAGGAAAACATGGTGACTATAATCTATCATGGCCAAATAAAAATGTCTTCAATAAAGCCTCTCTGCATGAGGCTATTAAGGAAACCCAATAACCACATGGTGAAAAATAAAACCCTGTCATTTACGGAAAGACAGGAAAGTGATTTGGGACAGAAAGCAGGAATAAAGAGGCTACCCTTGGCAAAACCACAAGAGTAACAGTGGGGGAGCTTGGAAAAAAGACCCTAAGAACAGGAGGGTTCTAATGAACCATCTGGAAAGTGGGAGAGAATATCAAAGGGAGCAAAAGGGAAATTTTCTAATGATAAATGAGAGTGGCTTTTAAATAAAGATGAATCACAAAAGATTTCAAAGGGGTTGTTCAAAATGAAAGATATCCACTCCACAAAGGGCTGAATCATTACAGGCAAGGAGCTTAAACCACACTCCTACAAGAAGAAATGGTGAATGACGACTACTTTTTTTAAAATAGGGTTGGAGGTAGGATAGAATATGAATGGGACACAAACATCTTGATGAAGTAGTATTTTAGCAATGTGTTGTGGTCAAGATTATATCAAAAGCTTATTTCTCTGCACACTCTCACTCACCTTTTCTATAAAAACATTCCCGTTGTTTCTGAGCAAAGAAAGGCTTATCAAGAATAATCTTAAATTCAGGAGGAAGAACTGCTTATGTATGTGAGCATGTAAGAGAAAGAACCTGGATAAAACTGGCCCAGAGGAAGTGATCAAAGGGGAATGAAGACACACTAAGGAAACAGACTACAGCCAGCAGGAAAGAATAAGCTACAGAGCCCTGGAGTGTATTCCCGGTAAACTTGCACAGAGCAGAGCTGGTGAAACAGGACAAGGCATCACCAGGGACAAATGAAACATATACCTTCTTTAAGCACTGGCCCAGGTATCTACTTTTTCATTAACATTTTAAAATCAGATTAAATAAGTGCATGATTTCTTTGGATTCCCTCTGGTGTGTCTGTCAAACATGAAATTTGCTATTCTTGACAAAATAAATGTCTCAGGAAGTGTTTTCTAAAAATTTAGTTTTGAAGCTACAGAACTATGGTTCTAAAATGTTTTAGTCTCAAAAATCTTTCTATGCTCCAAATAATCATTACATTTTTGAATCATTTGCAAACAATGATGATGCCAGGTACCATTCACCCACTTTATTACCTCAGAGGTGATTGCTGTCTCGACTTTGGTGTTTATCATTCCCATGTAATTTTTTCACCCCTACCTACACATGTATCTAACAAAAAAAATACTGTGCATGTGATTGTGATATCTGCACATGTATTTGTATATGTGGAGAAAGAAAAAGCTAGAACAAGTGAAACACAGAGAGAGAAAGAGAAAGCACGAGCAAGTACACAGGGAGAACATGTGTTGTTGGACATATTTTGAAATACCTAGAAAAAGATATCATTATTTACTGTTACTCTATTTTTCTCTCAATATTGTATTAAAACCTCATCCATGTTGACACAGGTACTTCTAGTTTATTTATGTTGAGTACTATAAAGTATTCAATGTACAGATGTACATAGTTCTTCTGAAATATTTTTTTAAAGAATGCCTGATCACTGAGCACACAATTTTTTGGAAATCGCCAAGTATACAAAGTTGTGACAACTATTAACACTCTACTAGAAGGGGGTAAGATTTCTAGAGAAAAGCCACTTGTTATTATCAAGATTGTTAATGTTTGCTAATCTAATGGGTCTGAAACAACATCCAGCCGTTCCTGTTCACCGATAAAGCTGGCCTTTATTTACTGGCTGACGGAATGTCTCTTCTATCAATTGGCTGTTATTGCTCTTGGTTCATTTTTCTTTCCTTAAAAAAATTACACAATAAATCATACCTAAAAAGTGTACGAGTATATCAAGGTTAAAGAATAATAAAAGTACATACATGTGTGCTCACCACCCATGAACATTTCAGAAAAGAGCACAGCAGCAGAAACCCTGCGGCCCCTTCATGCCCTGACCTGATCAACACAGCCCTGCTGCACCTCGTAGCAGGCGCACTGCTACGCTGCGAGTCATATGACTACACTGCGAGTCATTCCCTTGCTTTCCTTGACTTTTCCACATGTGCATTACAACCCCCGAATGATATAGTATTTTCCCATTTTTTAAATTTTACATAAATCCAACCACACAATGTAAGCTACTGTAACTTTCTTTCTTTGTCTAATAATACTTTCTATATTCACTCTTGTTGATGTATATAGTTTCGATTTACTCATTTTTACAGATATGAAACTCACTATTGTTTAAACATACCACAATTTGTTTATCTTTTCTACTCTTCGTAGAAACATGGGTTGTTCCAATTTTAGGCTAATACTGACAGCACTATAAACATTCTCATCTATCTGCTGATATCAGTACTGAAGAATCTATCCAAAAAGTATATAAGTACACGTGGGACTGGAATTCCAGGTGAGGGTTTTTACGTTCCTCAAGAGCATTCCCATGGCTCCACATATTGGCCAACACTTGGTATTGTCAGAACTTTTCCCTATTGTTTTTTTTTTTTCATACTGAGACCTTTTTTACTTAATCACCTTAATGTTCTGTTAGTTATAGGCAAAGCAAATGTCTCCACACAGCCTGCTGCTTGTCTTTTAACTTAGGCTTTTATTAGGCAGAAGTTTTACCTTCGGGTAGTCAACTTTAATAATTTGTTACATTAGGAATTTTTCTTGTTTAGGGATTCAGTTTAAAATATTATATTCTACTGCCAAGGTGATAATGATTATCTCTGTATTGTCTTCTTTAACTTTTAAAGAATTCCTTTTCACAAATGAATTATGAATCCATCCAGAACTGAATTTTGCATTTGGTATGAGATAGATTATCAATTTTCTTCTCTATAGGTAATTGTCTCAGCAATTCATGTAGACTACATTATCTCTACATTTATTTATTATCACTTCTACTTTATAATAGGATAATAAATTCCCAAATATGAGTAGAGCTGTTTCAGAGTTCTCTACCTGACTAACCTCACACTAATACTAAACCATCTTAATAACTAGAACATTATATTCCTGATGTCTGGGAAGACGTGTCCCCTTACACTGGTGCTCTTCAAAATTGTTCAGGCTGTGCATGAACTTGTCACCCTTCTTATGATTTTGAAGATCAGTCCTTCAACTTGTCCAAAATACCCAGTGGACATTTTTATTAGATGTGCACTTAAATTTGAATTTACAGATTGATTTTAGGCAAACTGCCATATTCATAATATTGTTTTCCTGCCTATGAATGTACAAATATGGTACAGCTCTCCTTTATTTCTTCTCCTTTTATATCTTTTAACAATATCTAATCATTTTATCTATAAATATCTCGAACATCTTCTGCAACAATTAGACTTCAAAGGTTTAGTTGATACTATGAATAAAATCTTTACTATATTTTCTAATTGGTTATTACTTGTGGTTAAGAAACATACCTGTATTTTCTTTGTAACCAACAACTTGGCTAAACTGTCCTATTAGTTCTAATAATCAACCTGGATATTCTATCCAATTTTCTAGGTAGATCATCAAGTCACCTACACATGAAGCAGCTTTATCTCATATTTTCCAATGCTTATAACTTCTATTTCTCTTTCTGGTTTACTGCATAAGCTGGCACTTCCCACACAATGATGAACACACAGTGATCACAAGTAATCCTAAAATGTTTATTTTGATAGAAATGTTTATCACGATTCACCACTAATTAAGATGTTGGTTGTGAGTGCTTGACAAAATAATTTTTAATGTTATGGAAGTTCCCTTCTATTTCCAGTTTGCTGAAAGTTTTTGTCATGAGTAATTAATGTCATCAAATGCTTTTTAATGTCTTAAAACATAAACATCATCAAATTACTTTTCTATGTCTACTGAGGTGATCACATGATTTTTCCCTTTGTATCACTTAATATGGCATAATATAATACATGTATAATAATAATGTGGTAGGCCACAATATATCAAATGAATTAAATTTCTGTGAATATTTAATAATTTTCTATCAGTACATTTTAAGACAACTGATGTTCATTAAAGATGAAGCTTCTAAAATTTATTATCTACTTTGTACTTGAACATGTCTAACCTCACAAATGAGCTTGACGGGTTTCTTTTTCTATTCTCTCACACAGACTGTACAAGTCTTTCGAGTTTGGTAAAAACTCAAATGTAAAATCATTGCAGGCTAATGGAAGAGAGGCTATTAATTCTAGATTTAATTGGTTTCAGCTTTCTATTACATGCAATGTATGCTCTTATACTTATCATTTCCTGCCTCCTGATTTTTTAAAATTGTTTATAGTTGTCTTCTTCAAGAAACCATGAATCATCTCATGAGTATCTGACATCTTCTTACATTCCTGGGCACAGTGCATATTTAGCATGGGTGTGTGGTTTTTTTGGATTGACTGATCCCAGTGTTTTCCTTCAGTCTTTTTCTTTAGCCCTTTATTGGGAAATTTTCAAATAGATGCAAAAATAGAAAGGATAATGATTCCTCATGTATTCAACATCCAAATTCAATAATTAAGAATTCATAACCAATCCTCTTACATTCATCTCCAAACCCTATCCCATATTATTCTGAAGAAAATCCCATACATCTGACCATTTCATCTATATGTATTTCAATATGTATCTCTCACAGAAAATGTCTTTATAAAAATATAATACCATTAGCATACCTTAATAATAAAAATAAGAAATAACCCCTTAAATTGAAATATTCAGTTAGTATTCAATTTCCAATGGTCTCTTTTTTTTCTATAAAGATGTTTTCTCTTGATGGGATCTACTACTATAGTGATTCTGTCCAAACGTTTGTTTTTCTTACAATTTATTTGAAGAAACAGAATTATTATCTTGTAGAGCAATGCTTCTCAAAGTGTCTGACAAAGGGACAGTTTTAGATTTCCAATCAGTCTAACACTGATGCACAGTCCTACTGCATAGAACTACTAAACACCCTGAATGCATGCAACCTACCCAGAGCATTTAAGAACACCTGAACCAGGTTACATTCTATTCAACAAAAGAAGTCCACTAATAATGTGCTTAAATATGCTGGCTTAAATATTTCTAAACACTAATCTTTGCTTACACATTTCTAAGTGCTTACTTTTGATTCTTCTATTTACTTCATTATGTATATCACCTGTTGGGTAGCATTGCTATATGCAGAATTTCCCACAGGCTGGATTTTGCCTAATACATTTCCATAGTGCAGTTTAACATGTTTCTTCGTCCTCTGTACTTCTATAAATTTGGTAGTGAAATCTAGATTTTGATCAGACTGATTCCAAATTTCTAGGCAAGAATTTACAGTTAGTATTGTATTCTTCTATCAGGAGACACATCAAGTCTGGCTACCCCTCTTTTTATGATGTTAACGGTCATCAATGAACACTTTATTACTAGCACTTAATGTCAAAGCCTCTAGTAAATCCGTATGTATAAAGTTTTTTCTCTGATAGACTGTAAGAAAGCTTTCTTCTTTCCAGGCCCATTGCTTTCCTTCACCTCAGTTTCTGACACAGTGCAGATCTCCAGCTGCCCGTTGTGAGTCCCCACCCATTTGTGAAGTTCTTAGGGAGATCTACAGACATGCCTTATAAATGCTGCCTGTGGTTTTGGCATTTGCTATTCCAGTTGTTCTATCTGTTTTATAAGACTTGGGATCATTAAAAACATACAACCCTTGTACTTTTTAGAACAATTCTGCTTGCTTTCAGCATCCCAAATTGAACAAAATTCATTGATTTTAAGAGTTTTTAAAAGTTGTTAAATAAATATATTTAAAACTAAACATACATACTCCAAGTACCTTTTTAACTATATCCCATCAATTTTTCTTTATTAATGTTAACTGTGATCATATAATTTAAATGGGGTCTACCAAGTTTCTACCTAAATAAACATTTTGAGAATAAAGATTAGGTCAGACCTAGAACAAACACTTTAGTTAGGACAAGGAATTAAAATAACACCAACCCTCTCTCCCCTGCACCTTCTTGGAACTGTAGCACTTGGGTCAATGGCAGGTTCTGTTACCAGGCAGGAGCCCCCTTTTCTCTGACTTCCCAGTGAGCTAAGGCAACCCCAGCTTAGGCTCTCCTGTTCCACCTTCTATGCTGAGCCCTTCCTTGTTTCACTGTCCCCAGCTTTAATAAACATACCCTCATAGTCACCTGGACTGGTGTGAAATCTTTCCCACATAAAGTCAAGAGTCCACACACTACAGGCTGGCCCTAGGCAGACCCACTCAGCACCGACCCGTCTGGTAACAGTCCCACTTACAAAGCAGCTCCATGAAAAGCAACAGAATACAGCAGAATGGGCAATGAACTCAGAAAACCCAAGTTAAGTTTTAGCTCTGCCACCAATGAGTCAGGTAACCTTAGGCAAGTCATTAAACCTTCCAGAACTTCAGATTCTTCATGGCTATAGTGGAAATCATCTATCTCACAAGTTGTTTATTAAGAGAAGTAAATGAAACAATGAACATGGAAATTATATTTTCTTAAAATATAACTATAGCTATATACATATATGAGTATGTATTTTCTTAACTATAAGGCAGAATATACAGTAACATCAGATTATATTAGCCATGCCCATTTCCCACTAACTCAGATGAAACACAAAACAAATATAGCACAAGATAAAAATTAATTCCCCATCTCTCTTCCTATTTTCCATGGTCTAAGGTATTCTTCACTGTTCCTCCATTAAAATGCTAGTGTGAGTCTTGCAGCTTCCTGCCACTGTCATAGCATGCAGGTTTACAATTAGTGCATTCGCCTTTTTCATATTTTTAATGAGGTAAGCTGAGCTAAGTACCTGCCCATTGCCATGACCAAGACATCATATTACTGGAATCACATCTCCTCTAGCACACTAATTATAGGTGACATTCTTTCACTTCGTCATATTTCCCAGATTTTTGTCTGTCTTCGTTCACTTCCTAATACATTTATATTCCTACTAATAGTTATTATTCCTAACTTAGGAAATAGTTACTGCAAGCAGTAAGAATGCTCATCTAAGGAGCTTTGAGATTAAGCTTGGATAGTACTCTTGTGTGAAAGTAATCTACCACTGTATTTGCAGAGGTTCACAGGAAAACTGCATGTCCTGAGGCAAACAGTTGTCTCCTACAACATGACATTTACTACAACAAAGTAATGGTCACTTATTAACCTAAGGATCCTATACTCTATACTATTCCTTTTCTTACTAAACAACCCATTTAGCTTGTGTGGCAAGAGGGAGTTTTATAATAATTATTCCTTCTGTTTCAATGAACATGTTTGGAAAAAGTGCTAGTGGAGTAAAGTAAAAATATTTCCTGTGCCTCATTTAATTCCATTTGTTTCCTAATTTAAAAAAGTAATCATTTAAAAATATATGAATAGAATATAGATCAAAGATGGTGGAGGAGTAAGTGGAAGCTACACTAACCTCCTCTCAGGCCCAAACTAAAATTACTAAATTGTAGAGAAATCATCCTGAATGACCACTAACTGAAAACTAACTGGAGAGAAGCATTACAACAATGGGCAGATCGAAGAAACTACTTCACCACAAGGTGACTCATAGGGAATGTAAAGGAGACATGAGAGGGCTGGCAGGGCTCCCACAGGAGGCAGCTGAAGATCCGGAGGGATATTTCAGCACCTGGAGGGGTACCCCTGAGAAGTGTGGGGTCTAAACCCTAGGCTGGGCTTCCTAACCCACAGCACCAGAGCCAGAAAAAGAACCCAGATTATATCCAACAGTGAAAGGCAGCAGGGCTTATCTCTGCCAGGGAGAAACAGCTGCAGACACAGAGAGCCTGGTAAGGCCAACACACAAAATTTCTTTTGCAGCCACACGTCCTAGGCTCCAGCAGAGGGAGGGGAGAGTGGATGAGAGATGCTTGAGGACAGCCTTGAGGTTGGTGGCTCTGGGGAAAAAAGTGAAGGAACAGCTGCAGGGTCCCTGTGCTGAGTCATTGCCTATACTTCAGAAGCCATCTTTATCCAGCAAAGCACTCCTGTCCAAGTGGCATCAGCCCGAAAGGAAACAATAGCCCCATTCACAGGAATTACTCTGCCCCACCCTTTGGTGCTAAAGCCAAGCCAGGCTGCTGATTACAGCTTAAAGCTGTACCATTGATTAGTTTAACAGTTAAGACAGAAAAATACAAAGAAGCAGCCAAAATGGAAAGACAAAAAAAAAAAGACCCCAAAAGAAATAACAAAAGAATTCTCCAGAAGAAGAACTAGATGAAATGGAGGCAAGAAATTTATCAACTGAGTGAAAAAAATCAATAGCAGATAGAGAGTTTAGAGTAATGATTATAAAAATACTCAGCAGCATGAAAAAATATATAGAAACCATAGAGAAGGACCAGTCAGAAAGAAAGAATGCAATATCTGGAATAAATAATACACAAGAAGGAATAAAAAGGCAGTTAGATGAAGCAGAAGATCAAATCAGTGAGCTGGAAGACAAGGTAGAAAAAAAACATGTAGGGAGAGCAGTAAAAAGAAAAAAGAATTTAAAAAATTAGGACAGCCAAGAAACATTTTGGATAACAGGAGGCATAACAATATCTGCATCATGGGAATACCAGAAGAAGAAGATAGAGAGCAAGGAATCAAGAACCTATCTGAAGAAATAATGACTGAAAACTTCCCTAATTTAGTGAAGGAAAAAGACACACAAATCCAGAAAGCTCAGAGAGTCCCAAACAAGTTGGACCCAAAGAGGGCTACCCAAGACACATCATAATTAAAATGACAAGGCTTAAAAACAAGGAGAGAATACTAAAAGCCACAAAAGAAAAGCAGGTAATTACATACAAGGAAGCACCAATTAGACTGTCATCTGATTACTCAAAGGAAACATTTCAGGCCAGAAGGAAGTGGCCTGAAATATTCAAGGTGATGAAAAGCAAGGACCTACACAACCAAGGCTACTTTACTCAGCAAGGCTATCATTTAAGATCAAAGGAAAAATAAGGAGCTTTCTAGATAAGAAAATGCTAAAGAGGTTTGTTAACAACAAAGCAGCACTGCAACAAATGTTAAAGGGTATGCTTTAAGAAGAAGAAAAAGAGAAATAAAAGAAGAAAAGAGTCTAACAATAAAATTTGACTAAGTACATATCTATCAATAATCATATTAAATACAAATGGCTTAAATGCTCCAACCAAAAGACATAGGGTAGCTGAATGGATAAGGAAACAAGACCCATACATATGCTGCCTCCAAAAGACCCATCTCAAATTGAAAGATAAACACACACTAAAAGTAAAAGGACAGAAAAATATATTTCATGCAAATGGAAAAGAAAAAAGCTGGGGTAGCAGTACTTATATCCAACAAAATTGACTTTAAAACCCAGGCTATAGTAAGAAGCAAAGCAGGCCACTACATAATGATAAAGTGAATGTTCCAACAAGAGGATATAACCCTAGTAAACATTTACACACCCAACATAGGAGCACCTAAATATGTGAAGTAAATCTTGATGGACACAAAGAAAGAGACTGATAAAAATACAGTCACAGCTGGGGACTTTAACACCCCATTGACGTCAATGAATAGATCTTCCAGACAGAAAATCAATAAGGAGACAATGGCCTTGAACGACACACTACATCAAATTGACTTAACTGATACCTTTAGAACATTTCAACCCAAAGCAACAGAATATATATACTTTTCAAGTGCACATGGAACGTTTTCTAGGATAAACCACATATCATGACACAAAACAAGTCTCAATAAATTTAAGAAGACTGAAATCATATCAAGCATCTTCTCTGACCATAATGCTATGAAACAAGAATTCAGTCACAAGAAGAATACTGAAAAACACACAAAGACATGGATGCTAAATAACATGTTACTATACAATGAATACTTCAACAAGATCAAGGAAGAAATCAAGACACCTTGAAACAAATGAAAATAGGTCTCCACAATCCAAAATCTGTGGGACACTGAGAAAGCAATCCTAAGAGGGAAATTCATAACATTCCAGTCCAATCTCAAAAAAACATAAATAAATAAAGCTCAAATAAACCATCTAACTTCACGCTAAAAAGGAACTTGAAAAAGAACAACAAAGAAAGCCCAAAGTGAGTCAAAGGAAGGACATAGTAAAGATCAGAGCAGAAATAAACAAAATGGAGTCTAAAAAAATGATACAAAAGATCAGTGAATCCAAGAGTTGGTACTTTGAAAAGATAAACAAGATTTACAAGGCTTTAACCAGACTCATCAAGAAAAAGAGAGCAAGGACGCAAATAAATAAAACCAGAAATAAAAGAAGAGAAATAACAACTGACTCCAAAGAAATACAAAGAATTCTAAGAACATATTATGAACAACCTGGATGAAATGGATAAATTCCTAGAAACATATCCTCTTCCAAACAAAATCAAGAAGAATCAGAGAATCTGAATAGACAGATCACACCTAGTGAAACTGAAGCTATAATCAAAAAACTCCCAACAAACAAAAGTCCTGGACCAGGTAGCTTCACAGATGAATTTTACCAAACATTCTGAGAACTAACACCTCTCCAACTCTATTTCATAAAATTCACAAGGAGGGAAGTCTCCCAAACTCATTTTACAAAGCCAGCATTATCCTAATTCCAAAACCAGATAAAGACACTACAAAAAAAGAAAATTATAGGCCAGTATCCCTGATGAACATAGATGCTAAAATTCTCAACAAAATATCAGCCAACCAAATACAGCAGTGCATCAGAAAGATTATACAGAATGATCAAGTGGGATTTATTCTGGGAATGCAAGATAGTTACGACATTCGCAGATCAATAAATGTGATTCATCACATAAACAAAATGAAGGATAAAAACCACATGATCGTGGGAAGGGGTGGGTGGGTGGGCTGGAATGGGAGTAAAAGGGAAAAAACTGTATTTGAACAATGATTAAAATAAAAAATAAAAAAACACATGATAATACATGCAGAAAATGCTTTTTGATAAAATTGAGCACCATTTATGTTAAAAACTCTCAGCAAAGTGGAATTAGAGGGAACATACCTAAACATAATAAAGGCCATACATGACAAACCCACTGCCAGCATCATGCACAATGGGCAAAAATTACAAATGTGCCCCTTAAGATCGGGAACAAGACAGAGATGTCTGCTTTCACATCTCTTATTCAACATAATGCTGGAAGTTCTAGCCATAGCAATCAGACAAGGAGAAGAAATAAAAGGCATCCAATTGGAAACGAGGAAGTAAAACTCATTATTTGCAGATGATGTGATACTGTACATAGAAAATCCCAAAGATTCTACCAAGAAACTACTACAACTGATAAATGAATTCAGTAAAGTAGCAGGACACAATTTTAATATTCAGAAATCAGTTGTTTTTAATTTTTTTTAAGGGAGGGAAGGGAGGGAGAAAGAGAGAGAGAAACATCAATGTGCGGTTGCTAGGGGTCATAGCCTGCAACCCAGGCATGTGCCCTGACTGGGAATTGAACCTGTGATGCTTTGGTTCACAGCCCGCGCTCAATCCACTGAGCTACGCCAGCCAGGGCATTTTTATATAACAATAACAAACAAACAGAAAGGGAAATTAATGTCATTCATAATTGCTACAAAAGGAATAAAATACCTAGGAATAAACCTAACCAGGATGTAAAAAAGACCTGTGTTGGGAAAATTATAAGACACCAAAGAAAGAAACAGAGTTCCAGCCAAGATGGAGGCACAGGTAAAAACCCTTCGCTTCCTCACACAACCAAAAGGAGGATAACAGCCAATCTAAAATCAATAAACAACCAGAAGCACCAGAAAATCAAACTGCATGGAACTCCGACAACGAAGGAATTAAAGAAAAAATCAATCAGAACAACCAGACTGGTAAGGCAGACCATTTGGGCTGACTCAGAAAAACCACTGCGAGGTGGCTAAGGGCAGGAGGGGGGGGGGGGGGGGGGGCCAGGGTGTGACAGCTGATCTCAGCAGAGCTGTGCAGGAGGGACTGACTTAAAGGGAAAACTAAGACTCAGAGTTGACTATGGGCTACAGCTGGGGTTGCCCCCGTGGGAGATGCTTCCAGTCTGACTCAAGAGTCTTGGACAGTGCACTAAAGACAGCAGATGAGCTGCATTGCTCCATCTCTGGCCCCTCCCCCACAGGCAGCACAGCAAAGAAGGTCACCCTATCTGGGTGAATACCTAAGGCCCCGCCCCTTTCAACCTATCAGGTGGACCAAGACAAAGAAATATGACCCAAATGAAGGAACAGAGCATAACCTCAGAACTAAGCAATGAGGAGATTACCAACCTATCTGATGGAGAATTTAAAGCCTTGGTAATCAAAATGCTCACAGGTCTGACTGAACTTGGTCAAAAAAATGAAAGATACCCAAAAGGAAATAAAGCAAAATATTCAGGGAACCAGCAGTGACAAGAAGGAAACCAGGATTCAAAGCAACAATTTGGAACAAAAGGAAGAAATAAACATCCAAATGGATCAGAATGGAGAAACAAGAATCCAAAAAAATGAAGAGAGGCTGAGGAATCTCTGGGACAACCTGAAATGTTCCTATATCCGAATTATAGGGGTGCCAGAAAGAGAAAAGCAACAGAAAAAAACTGAAAACTTATTTGAACAAATAATGAAGGAAAACTTCTCCAATCTGGTGAAGGAAATTGACTTCCAGGAAGTCCAGGAAACCCAGAGAGTCCCAAAGAAGTTGCACCCAAAGAGGAACACACCAAGGCACATCATCATCAAGTTACCCAAGATTAAAGACAAAGAGAAAATCCTAAAAGCAGCAAGAGATAAGGAGACAGTTACCTACAAAGGAGTTCCCATTAGACTATCAGCTGATTTCTCAAAAGAAACCTTACAGGCAAGAGGAGTCTGGAAAGAAGTATTTAAAGTCATGAAAGGCAAGGGCCTACATCCAAGATTACTCTATTCAGCAAAGCTATCATTTAGAATGGAAGGGCAGATAAAGTGCTTCCCAGATAAGGTCCAGTTAAAGCAGTTCATCATCGCCAAGCCCTTATTATATGAAATGTTAACAGGACTTATCTAGGAAAAAGAAGATCAAAACTATGAACAATAAAATGACAACAAACTCATAACTATTAACAAATGAACCTACAAGAAAAGAAAAACAATGAAAACAAAAACTAAGCAAACAACCACAACAGGAACAGAATTAGAGAAATGGACATCACACAGAGGGAGTTCAGTGGGGATGGGGAAGGGAGGAATAGGGGGCAAAAGGTATAGGGAAGAAGAAGCATAATTAGTAGGCATAAAATAGACAAGGAAAGATTAAAATGGTATAGGAAACAGAGGTCTCAATAAACTTACATGTACAACCCATGGACATGAACTAAGTGTGGGGCGGGGGATGCTGGAGGGTTGGGGGGCAGGATGGAGGGGGATAGAGGGAGAAAAATTGGGAAAACTGTAATAGCATAATCAATAAAAAATACTTAAAATTTAAAAAAAGAAAGAAACAAAAGAAGATACAAATAACTGGAAACACATACCATGTTCATGGACAGGAAGAATTAACATCATTAAAATATCCATAGTACCCAAAGAAATCTATAGATTCAATGCAATTCCTACCAAGATTCCAATGACTTATTTCACAGAACTAGAATGAATATTTCAAAAAGTTATATGGAACCAACAAAAGGCCCCACATAGCAACAGTGAACATGAAAAAGAACAACAAAGCTGGAAGGAATAACACTAATATTACATTATACTATAAGGTCACAGTAATCAAAACAGCATGGTACTGGCATTAAAAACAGACACATAGCTCAAATGAACAGAATAAATAGCCCAGAAGTAAACCCACACATTTATAGTCAATTAATATTTGACAGAGGAAGCAAGCAGATACAAGGAGCTAAAGGTAGTTTATTCAATAAATGATGTTGGGAAAATTGAACAGATACATAAAGAAAAATGAAACTAGATCGCCTTCTTAACACCACACACAAGAATAAATTCAAATGGATCAAAGACTTAAATGTTAGACACAAAACCATAAAAATCCTAAAAGAAAACACAAGCAGCAAAATCTCAGACATTGCTCGCAGCAATATTTTTTTCTGCTATATCTCCCCAGGCAAGGGAAACAAAAGAAAAAATAAACAATGAGACTACATCAAACTAAAAAGTGTTTACAACACAAAGGAAATCATCAACAAAATATACAACCCACAGAATGGGAGAGCATATTCACTGATACATCTGATAAGAGGTTAACATACAAAATTTATGAAGTACTTACAAAACTCAACACCAAAAACAAATAACAACACAAATGAAAAATGAGCAAAGGACCTGAATAAGACATTGCTCCAAAGAGGACATACGCATGGCCAACAGACATATGAAAAGATGCTCAATGTCACTAATCATCAGAGAAATGCAAATTAAAACCACAAAGAGATATCATTTCATACCTATCAAAATGGCTATCATCAACAAATCAACAAACAAGTGCTGTCAAAGGTGTGAACAAAGAGGAATGATTTTGCGCTGTTGGTGGGAACACAGACTAGTACAGCCACTGTGGAAAGCAGTGTGGGGAAACCTCAAAACATCAAAAATGGATCTGCCTTTTGACCCAGCAATCCCACTTCTGGGAATATATACAAAGGAACTCAAAACACTAATTCGAATGAACACAATATCCCTATGTACACTGCAGCATTATTTACAACTGCCAAGATATAGAAGCAACCTAACTGTCCATCAGTAGATGAGTAAAGAAAACAACTACAGGACATTAACACAATGGAATACTACTCAGCTGTAAAAAAAAAGAAGAAGAAAATTTTACCCTTTGTGACAATATAGATGGACCTGGAAACATTATCCTAAGTAAAATAAGCCAATCAGAGAAAGACAAATACATATGATTTCACTTATATTTGGAATCTAATGAACAAATGGAACTAACAAGAAAAATGGGGACAGACTCATAGATGGAGAATAGGATGACAGCTTAGATGGTAGGGGTGGTTGAACAAAAGGGAAAAAGGACCCATGGACATAGACAACAGTGTGGTGATTGCTGGGGGCTGGGGGTATAAGGGGACTAAATGGTAATTGAAAAAAAATGATAAAAAATCAAAAAATATATGAATAAAACACAAGTGGTATTGCAGATTTTTAGGAAATAGACTCAACTTTTAAGGATTTTCATAATTTGCCAAAAAAAAAAAAAGAGGAAAGGGGAAGGGAAGGGGAGGGGAGGGGAGGGGAGGGAAGGGAAAGAGGGAATGAGGGAGAGAGGGTGGAAGGGAGGGAAGGAGAATGAGGGAAAGAGAAAGAAAAGAGAAAATGAGATGCACACAATACTATTAGGATATGGGCTAACAGATTAAATGAGTTGTGTCTTTTGATAAAGACCACAAAACAGACTTCCTAGTCAAAAAGGCTCAGTGCATCGAAATACATACCTCAAGAACAGCAATAATTAAAGACATCTCACAAAGAAAAACATGTAAAGTGTCCACAAACATAAAATAGGGGAGGTTGAGGAAAGAGTTTGGGAACAAGAACACACTTTACAATTTAAACCAATAAATCATCAGTCCTCTCTGCTATAGGATAAGAAAGTCTAACAGCATGAACACATAATTAACTTCTACTCACAGACCTGAAATAAACTTATCAGAGGTTTCAGTGCTTTATGTTTAACTCCCTTGGATTGAGGGTAAATTTGAGCCACTGATTATTCATTCTTAAGAAGAAACCTAGAGAAAGGCAGATGAATATTAGAAGAATAAAGACAGACAAGAGAATACAAAGGCCTACCAACATCTGTAATTACTAACAAAGCAAATCAGTCTAAATATATTGAGTCTCGGCCTAAACAAAGAAAGGGTGTCATCAAGGATGAGTGATTCACAAATGCACAGAACAATGGTTCTGGTTTCACTGAGATAAACTTTAGTGACTGCAACACGAATATCCATGCCTTCAACAATGAAAAATGTCTCAAGACGCACCTCGTGCTTAGAGAAGAGCCGAACGCCCTCCAGCTGGTGGAAAACCGGGTAGTGCTGGGAGTCGATCTGGTCCCGTCGGTAAACATCACCCACCACCAGGAAGGCATCCAGCCCAGCGTGCAGCAGGTCCCACTGGTGTGCAGATGTATGTGCTCGGAGCATGTGAATCTGATTCAGGTAATAGTTGTCTCCTTTCTTCCGGCTTGGGTGGTCAGTTGGGATGAGCAGGCTATCAAAGTTCTGCCAAGTCGTGACCACCGGAGAAAAGTTGTCAAAGACTGAAAACAGGGGAGTCCCAAAGCGGCCCACGTATTGCTTGTAGAAGTGCTCCTTCACCCTCTCCTTGATCAGCCAAAGTGGGTGATACTGCTGGTTGTGCAGATTCCTGCCAACACAGGAGAGTACTTTCCGGGAGAGATTGCTATAGTCATCCTGAGGGTAGGATTGACCCAGCAGCTCCAACACACCACCTGGAGCTCCTCGGGCAGCAAACCCTGAAGCAGCAGGCCGTGAACCCAAGGCTGGATGCTGATGGCCTCTGGAGACACTACTGGCCTTCCTCACCGGGTAGACACACACATGGGCAACTCTCCTGAAAGCTGAAGAAACCATTGTAGATACTTCTTATGGATTCTGGAAAGAGCACAGATGCAAAACACAAGTTAAGGCTCACCCCATGGAAAGTAAATGTGACTTTCATGTCTCCCTCAAGTTTCCCACGTCCTACTGACATCTTTGTTCTCCCACCACCTTTCCCCACCACACACAGAATATCCACTTAAAAAAATCTGCCCTGGCTGGTGTAGTTCAGTGGATTGAGCACAGGCTATGAACCAAAGGGTTGCCAGTTCTATTCCCAGTAAGGGCACATGCCTGGATTGCAGGTTAGGTCCCCAGCGGGGGCCATGTGAGAAGCAACCACACACTGATGCTTCTCTCCCTCTCCTTCCCTTCCCCTCTTTCCAAAATAAATAAATAAATAAATAATTTTTTAAAAAGAAAGAAAATCTGCTGACAAAGGCTTAGTATTCACTCCCTCTCTTTCTCCTTCCCTCCCCCTCTTTCTAAAAATAAATAAATAAAATATTTTTTAAAATAAAAAGAAAGAAAATCTGCTGACAAAGGCTCTAAATCCACAGAATCTTGAGCGTCACTTTTATATTTCTAATCTCTAGCTGGACGTCCTTCCCTTGCCATTTAGATCCTTCGGTTTAAAGAAAATTTCCATTATCACGTCATGTCATGTTCCGACCCATTCATGCTAAACAAAGCTTTCTAAATGTGACAACTTCCTTTTATTTCGACTACATTTTATAACCAAAAAACTTCAAATGGATTATCTAATAGACAGAACTTAGCTGAATTCTGGCACATGATTACACACACACACACACACACACACACACACACACACACGTATATCTAAACTATCAATATATCAAAAGAGATGATACTTTACACAGCCATCCTGCACATGTCTGTCTTTCTTTCTCCCTCATAACTACAAAGTTCTACTTACCTTTGACAAAGCATGACTTTGGGATTATTTCACTATATTAAAAAATGGCATTAATATAATTTTTGACATTGAGATACCACTTTAAATGGTTATTTTTAGTTAATATTTTTAAAAATAAAATATCACACAATGCGATAGACTATACCAATGGATAGCTAAAATTATTTTTATAAATGCAAATCCTTTCTATCCTCACATCTGGTCATGTCAATTAAATGTAATACCATTGCAGCATCCCATCAACTATATTTTTGTTTTGTAAAAGAGCAAGTTTCTACTATGCACACACAATAAGCCAGGAGCAGAACTGAACTTCCTTGGGAAGGGATTCAGAGCAGCCAGAAGATAAGAGTATTGACCAGACCTTTTTTAAAAAATGCCTAGAATTTAATAAGAAGAGCACCATATTTCACATGTGAAAATCACCTCAGCAGTCATCTACTACAGGCCATTCATGTCACAGATGAGGTGACAAAGACCCAGCCAGATACAGCTGACAAACTCTAAGATACAGGGAGAGATAAACAACAATGAAGGATTCTGGACCACGTCACACAGTACTTGTTGCCCACTGTCACAAAGGTAAGTTTTAAATTGACTCAGGGATCTCAGTTATAAAAATCTGTATATGTCATATCCCTATGTCCATAAAAGTTTTACTATAAACTTAAGTCACCCAAATGTATCTTCTACAATTTGGAATTTTTACCTATTGGGCTATTTCAAAGCATACAATTATGTGGTTATTTTACTTCAAGGGTCTTACAATCATACCAAGAAAATACCTAACTTCATGATATGAAGATGCATTAGGAGAGAAGTATATTGCTCCAAGTGACGAACCAAGCACGTCTAATATGGACCTAGGCTTTACAGTTCACCTAATTCAAAAGTGGGACTGAGAATATCTAGCTCCATGTTATATTATCATACACGTGTGACTGATTATTACAAGCTTGTGCATAGCATCTTTGTCTGACACTGCCAGCATGTGAAAAGTTTTCAAAGATACCCAAGAACTCTCTGGATTTATTCATCTATGAAACTATTTTGTCAGAGTTCTTTTGAGAAATGTTTTTTGGCTCAGCTTCAATGGAAATGTGTCTTCCCATCTACAGTGCTCAATGCCTTGTCACTGCAGTAGATATGAATTTTAAATATGTATATGCCACCTTAGGCATCTTAGTGCAAAGTCAGACTGTTAGGTTGTTAACTACCCAACTCAGTGCCCCTGGCAAGACATTAGAAAGTATTTTTTACTTCCAAAGACAAATGCTATTATACAAAATTCAGAATTCTTCTGGAAAAGATGTTTCTGACGCACTATTTATACATTTCTGACTTCCCTTTCCTTCTCAGTTCCTAGCTCCTCACACATACAAATCCACTGCTTGGTTCTGTTCCCATAGAAGGGCCCCATCCTTACATCCCTTTTTTGCTCTCCTCACCTACCTTTTCACTGTTGAAGAAAGTTTCATTTTCTTGTCCTCATTTTCAGAATTTTTATCTATCCCCTCAGCTCCTGGTTGTATTTTCTCTTACAGTCATTTCCCTCCTCCCAAAACAATTGGGTTTTTTTCCTCTATTATAATCTTTTATAGAAGCGTTCCCACTCCCATCTGAAAAGTAAATTCCCTTCCTTTTGCCTTTGTCTGGTTTCTCTATTAGGAACTAAGTTCATCTGGAAATTACAAGAGACCCAAAAAGATAAGAACCAGCACTGACAGCCATTTTTCTATTGGTACAGTGGTCTTCCATGTCATCCTTTCAACTGCTAAGTATTATTCTTACTACTTGACAAAGAAAATAAGGCTCAAATAGATCTTGTAACTTGCAAAAACTCAAACACCTATCCATGGACAAAGTTCAAAACTCTGGGCAATTCAAGTACTTCTGAATGAAAACAGACCTAAGGCTGTTAAATTCAAATTACATCTCTTTAATCACCTATCTTAACTTACCTTATCTGAGCAATGTATTTTATACATCACTACATTTTTAAGTGCATAAAGTAATACATGAATGAATAAATCAATGAGTCTAAACACAATAGCTTAGATGGTGGAAATGAAATACCTTTTAACATAAGACCTGAAGAACAAACTTGCCCATGTCCTGCTTTTGTAAATAAAGCTGTCTTGGAACCCAGCAATGCCCACTTGTTCACACATTGTCTGTAGGGGCTTTTCTACTACCAAGTCAGAGCTGAATAGCTGCCACAGAGGCTGTATGACCCATACACCTAACATACTTAATATCTCGTCCTTCACAGAAAAAGTGTGCTGAGCCCTATTTTACCTTAACTCTAAAAAGTTCTTCTATACTACTAAGCATATCTTACTAGATACAAATGTATGCAGATTATAGAGCCACTAAAATAACAAAAGTACAAATGTGGATATTAAATGTGCTAAGACTGGTTCAATAATGACAGGAATCAATACAACAGATGTGTAAAGAACACACTTAGCAGAAATATCCATGACAATGTGACCCAAAGCTGGCCAGCTAAGCACTGTGTATTATTCTTAGACACATTAATTGACCTTTCTGACCCTCTAGTTTCTCATGTATAAAACACAGAAAATAATACCTACCTCATAGTACAAGGATTAAACTCTATCCTATTCATTATGCACTTAACTTATTGCCCAATTGAGGGATTTAATTTTTTATTTTACTTAATTTTAATTTAAACTGCTACATGTGACTAGGAACTACCATAGTGGACCAGGCAAATCTAGATTCTCATATATGATAAAACTGGGAATTCTATGCCCCAAACAATCAAAACTAATTCCTGAGATTATATCTTAACATACAAACTACATTCTAAAATAGTGTGTAGATTTCAGCTTTTATATAAATTAAAAGAGATATTCAATCTTCAGCATAATATATAAAAAAAGAAAGCTAAAAAGGCCCACTGAGGTCATTTACTCCATAGCTCATATTTTATATATAAAGAAACCAAGTCACAGAGTACCAATGTTCCTAAGGATGTGCAGCCTATTAATGATAGCCAAAGGTGACAATACAACCCAGGGGCCTGATTCCCAGGTAAATGTACTTTCTACCTAAAGTTAAGACCAGTTAGGGTTTCACATGTGAAATCTCAAAAAGTTTAATACATAGAAGCAAAAAAGTAGAAAAGGGGTTACCAAGGATGTGGAGATGGGGGAGAGGGAATTGAAAGATGTTGCTCAAAGGTACAAAGTTGCAGTCTGTACAATGACTAAGTCTAGATACCTAATGTACAGAATGAGGACTACAGTTAATAATATCACAATGAATACTGAAAACTTACTAAGAAAGTAGATTTCAGGTACTATCATTAGACATACAAAAACATGGTAACTATGTGAGGAGATGATATGTTAATTAGCTTGACTGTAGAAATCATTTCACTAGGTATGCTACATATCAAATCACTAAATTATATACTTTAAATAGATATAATTTTTATTTTAAAAATTAAGTTAAATTTAACTAATTAAAATAAAAAGATATCTGAAGCATCTTCTTATATGCTCATGGATTACAGTAGATTCTTTTGTTGTTCAAAAGCCACACTGAGAACACTATAAATGTTCTTCACTGCTATGAATCTACTACAGGGACTAGGACCAGTAAAACAATGAATAAATGTTTGTTGTGAGAATGAATAAATTTTCTAAATATTTAAACAGCCTTTCTTTTCAATCCCCCACAGTCTTGCGTGTAAAGGAGAAACTAAGCCGTGCATGAACTCTACTGGACTGGTGATTTCTCTAAAGTACAATTAGCTTACTGGAAAGGCCCATGAGGAGCAAACATTTCCAACACACAGTCACAGCCACACATAATACCAGGCACACTCCAGATGCAGTACTTAAAAACAGTCTCTACCAAGAAAAATTACACTTCATTCAGTCAACGGTTTACACATTTTGCACAAAATGATGGGGAAATAGCATACATCCATTAATTTTTACTCATAAAAGGGCAAGGCAAGAGGCAGCTCCCTAAGTTACTGACAGGAGTGTTATTGGTACAGCCTTTCTATAAAACAATTCAGCACTATCAAGAGACTTAAAACTGTTCATATCCTTTGACAGGGTAATTACCCTTCTAGGAATTTATTAACAGGAAATAATGTGAATGAAGATAGAAGTTAAACACAAGTAAGTTGCATTACAGTATGATTTGTAATAGAAAAAAATTACAAACAACATAAACATTTCTAACAAGGGAATGATTAAATTATAATAAAGCCATAAAATAAAATATTATGCACTCATAAAAATAATGGTTACAGGACCATACGGCCAAGAAGGAGACATAGGTAGATACTAGGCACACATTCCCTCCTCGCACAACAAAAACAAGGACAACAACAAATTTAAAAACAAAAAATAACCAGAATTGACAAAAAATGGAACTGTATGAAGTCTGACAACCAAGGAATTAAAGAAGAAATGAATGTTTCTTCATTCATTCAGACTGGTAGGAGGGGCGGAGACAGGCAGCTGGTGAAGAAAGGACTAGCAGCAACGCAGAGGCTAGAAGACCAGGCCAGCAATGCAGCAGCTGGCGGACTGTGAAAGGAGGTGGCTGGTGGAGCAAGCAGTACCACATTTGCATGCAGATAAATCCAGAGGAATAACTGGGCAGCAACTAAGACAGACCAAGCAACCCAGGGTTCAAATGCCAGAAAAGAGAGCCTCAAAACATCTAACTGAAAAAATCTGGGGAGTTGAAGTGGCAAGAAAAATGCCCAGCATCACAGAAGAGTTCGTTAGAGAGACACACAGGGTATACAAACCCAGCCATCCAGAAATCAGAACCAGAAGGGCCCAATTTCCTTCTGGGTAGCAGAGGAAATGGTTGAAAGTCAGGCAAGACATGACCTAGTGACACTGTTACCTCTCAGACCCTGCCCCACATACAGCACTACAACTCAGTGATGGGTTGTCCCATGCTGGCAAATACCAACTGATTTGGCCCTTATTACATAACAGGCACACAGAGACCAAAAAAAAAAAAAAAAAAAAATATATATATATATATATATATATGTTCCCAATGAAAGAACAAATCAAAGCTCCAGAAAAAATACAACTAAGCTATGAAGAGATAGCCAACCTATCAGATGCACAATTCAAAGCATTGGTAATCAGGATGCTCACAGAAATAGTTGAGTATAGTCGCAAAATACAGAAAAAAGTGAAGGCTGTGAAAAGTGAAATGAAGAGACATGTACACAGAACCAACCGTGACAGGAAGGAAAGCGGGAGTCAAATCAACGACTTGAAGCAGAAGGAAGAAATAAACATTCAACCACAAAAGAATGGAGAAGCAGGAATGCAAAAAAATGAGGGGAGGCTTAGGAAGTTCCAGGACAACTTTAAACACTCCAACATCTGAATCATAGGGGTGCCAGAAGGAGTAAAGGAAGTGCAAGTAACTGAAAACTTATCTGAACAAATAATGAAGGAGAACTTTCCTAATCTTGCAAAGGAAATAGACTTCTAGGAAGTCCAGGAAGCTCAGAGAATCCCAAAGAAGTTGGACCTAAGGAAGCACACACCAAGGCACTTCATAATTAAGTTACTCAAGATTAAAGATAAGGAGAGAATCTTAAAAGTAGCAAGAGAATAGGAGACCAACAAAGACAGTTACCAACAAAGGAGTTCCCATAAGACTATAGCTGATTTCTCAAAAGAAACCTTGCAGGCAAAAAGGGTCTAGAAAGAAATATTTGAAGTCATGAAAGTCAAGGACCTACATCCAAGATGACTCTATCCAGCAAAGCTATCATTTGGAATGGAAGGGCAGATAAAGTGCTTCCCAGATAAGGTCAAGTTAAAGGAGCTCATCATCACCAAGCCTTTATTATCCCTTATTATAAAAAATGTTAAAGGGATTCATCTAAGAAAAAGAAGATGATCAAAAATACAAACAGTAAATTGACAACAAACTCACAACTATCAACAACCGAACCTAAAAAATAAAAACACAAACTAAGCAAACAGCTAGAACAGTAACAGAATCACAGAAATGGAGATCACATGGAGGGTTACCAGTGGGGAGGGGGTAGGAGAATGGGGGAAAAGTTATAGAGAATTAGAAGCATAAATGGTTGGTGCAAAATAGATGGGGAGGTTAAGAATAGCAGAGAAAACAGAAGCCAAAGAATGCATATGTTTGATCCATGGACATGACACGTGGTAGGAGTGGAATGTTAGAGGTTGGGGACAGCGGTACAGGGAGGAGGGGGAAAAAAGGGAAATAAACTGGGACAACTATAATAGCATAATCAATGAAATATACCTAAAAAAGAAAAAGAAAATTAAAAATATGAACAGTAATATGACAACAAACTCACAACTATCACCAACTGAAACTAACAATAAAAACAAAAAGAAACTAAGCAAACAACTACAACAGGCATAGAATCACAGAAATGGAGCTCACATGGAGGGTTATCAGTGGCAAGGGAGAGTGGGGAGAATGGAGGAAAAGGTATAAGGAATAAGAAGCATAAATAGTAGGTACAAAATAGACAGGGGGAGGTTAAGAATAGTATGGGAAATGGAGAAGCCAAAGAACGTACATGTACCATCTATGGACATGAACTAAGGTGGGAGAATGTTGGTGTGATGGGGGTACAGGGTGGAGGGGAGTAAAGGGGACACAAAAGTGGGACAACTTAATAACATAATCAATAAAATTATTTCTAAAAAATTTGCTAGAGTGGCTCACACAGCTCAGGAAAATATTTTACTTAACTATATTACTAGTTTATTACAAAAAGATATAACTCAAGAACAGCTAGATAGAAGACATGCTTAGAGTAAGGTATCTGCGAAAGCACATGAAGCTTCTATACTCTCTCTGGAGATACCATCCTCCCAGCACTCCAGGTATTCACCAGCCAGGAAGCTCTCTGGTCCAGGTTCTGCTGGGTTTCATAACCTAGGCATGAAAGATGAAATCACTGGCCAACTGACCACATTCAATTTTCAATCCCACTATTCCTCCCCAGAGGTTTGGTTGGTTTCCCCTACAACCAGGTCTCATTGTCAGATTATTTAGGGGAAAGGCCAAAAAGCACCTCATTAACATAAACACAGGTGCGGTAGAAAAGGGCTTGTTATATGAATAAAAAAAGACACTCATTTCACTTCATGGCTCTGCAGTTATTTCAAGAACTGGAAAAAAACTAGATAGTATAATAAAAGATGCCCCTATAAGTTACAATTACAAAGGTGACAATTACAATTAAAAACTACAAGTTGTTTTACCATGCTTGTGCTAGAAACAACAAAGACCAAATATTTACTTCATAATATAAATCACATTATCACGTATACATAATGTCACCATCAACATCATCCCTACTCTCTTCATACTTGTCCAACTTTAATGTCATTTCTGCAATTCCCCCATCATTCAAGGAACATACAGAGGTACAACATTATCAAATTCAGTACTTATTCAACTTATTCACTACTCTGGCTGATCAACTTCCAACAGAAGAAGAGAAGTGTGATACAATCTTTTCATTAGTGACATGAAAACCTTCTGTCTTCTTTGCAGGTTCGCTTTCAACATCACTGTAGCCCTAAGTCAGTGCCAAGCATTTGTTGGTGTTGATTTACCATCCTCATTTCAAGCATTAGCAACTGCATTAATAGCTTTTTTTTCCTGAGTGCTGACTTTCCCAGCCTGTTTCACACAAAAGACAAACTTGATTCTACAGTTGGAAAAAGCACTCAGATGGGAAGAGAAAAGCAACAGACAGACAAAGACACAGAAAAACAGAGACAGATAGGCAGGCTCTTGAGGCAGGAAGCAGAGAAAAAGCGAACTATTCCCCAAACTTACAGGTGAAAATTAGTAGTGACCAAGGAGATACAGGCAGAGCACTGACAGTGTCTGCTAACAGGCGAGTCACTTAACCACTCTGCATGTGGGTTCCTCATCCTTAAATTGGGGAATACAACAGTTCCTACCTCAGAAGGGAAATGAGAGCATTAATGATTTAATATGTCTGCAGTATTTAAGAGTCAAAAAATGCTCATCTTTAATCTTTCTCTATTTTTTGGACCAACTAGCCTAGGAATCATTTTGCCCTTAATTGATATCTTTGCAAATCTTTCTAGGGCTTTCTCCTTTTTCCTAAATGCCATATTCTTCTTTTTCTCACCTATCCCTCCTTTCCCTCCCATTAAGAAAACTATCAGCTTGTTCTCTGTATCTGTGGGTCTGTTTCATTTATTCATTTGTTTTGGGTTTTTTTTAGATTCCACATATAATTGAAATCATTTGTTATTTGTATTTCTCTGTCTGACTTATTTCACTTAGCATGATACCCAATAGGTCCACCCATGTTGTCACATATGGAAAGATTTCATTCTTTTTATTGCCAAATATTCCATGTATATGGAATATACCTTTTTATCTATTTTTTATCTTCTTTATCCATTCATCTATCAATGGATACCTAGGTTGCTTCCATATCTTGGCTATTACAAGTAATACTACCATGAATATAGGGGTACACATGTTTTTTAATTAGTTTCTGTGTCCTTTGGATAAATACCCGGAAATGAAATTACTGGGTCAGATATAAATAGCATTTTTATATTATTTTTAAATATATTTTATTGACTATGCTATTACAGTTGTCCCCTTTTTCTCCCCTTTATTCTCCTCCTCCCTACACCCCACCTCCCACCTGCATTTCATGTCCATGGGTGGGTACATAAAAGTTCTCTGGCTTCACCATTTCCTATACTATTCTTAACTTCCCCCTATTTTGTACCTGCCATTTTTGCTTCTTATTCCCTGTACCTTTACCCCCATTCTCCTACCCCCTCCCCACTGATAACCCTCCAGGTGGTCTCCATTTCTATGATTCTGTTACTGTTCTAGTTGTTTGCTTCGTTTGTTTTGGTTAGGTTCAATTGTTGACAGTTATGGGTTTGTGGTCAATTTACTGTTTGTATTTTTTATCTTCTTCTTTTTCTTAGATGAATCCCTTTAACATTTTTTATAATAAGAGATAACAAAGGTTTGGTGATGATGAACTCCTTTAACTTGACCTTATCTGGGAAGCACTTTATCTGCCCTTCCATTCCAAATGATAGCTTTGCTGGATAGAGTCATCTTGGATGTAGGTCCTTGACTTTCATGACTTCAAATATTTCTTTCTAGACCCTTTTTGCCTGCAAGGTTTCTTTTGAGAAATCAGCTATAGTCTTATGGGAACTCCTTTGTTGGTAACTGTCTTTGTTGGTCTCCTATTCTCTTGCTACTTTTAAGATTCTCTCCTTATCTTTAATCTTGAGTAACTTAATTATGAAGTGCCTTGGTGTGTGCTTCCTTAGGTCCAACTTCTTTGGGATTCTCTGAGCTTCCTGGACTTCCTAGAAGTCTATTTCCTTTGCAAGATTAGGAAAGTTCTCCTTCATTATTTGTTCAGATAAGTTTTCAGTTACTTGCACTTCCTTTACTCCTTCTGGCACCCCTATGATTCAGATGTTGGAGTGTTTAAAGTTGTCCTGGAACTTCCTAAGCCTCCCCTCATTTTTTTGCATTCCTGCTTCTCCATTCTTTTGTGGTTGAATGTTTATTTCTTCCTTCTGCTTCAAGTCGTTGATTTGACTCCCGCTTTCCTTCCTGTCACGGTTGGTTCTGTGTACATGTCTCTTCATTTCACTTTTCACAGCCTTCACTTTTTTCTGTATTTTGCGACTATACTCAACTATTTCTGTGAGTATCCTGATTACCAATGCTTTGAATTGTGCATCTGATAGGTTGGCTATCTCTTCATAGCTTAGTTGTACTTTTTTCTGGAGCTTTGATCTGTTCTTTCATTTGAGACATACTTTTTTTGGTCTTCATGTAGTAAGGGGTGGAGCCTTAGGTATTTGCCAGGGCCAGGAAACCCCCATCTCTGTGTTGTGGTGCTGTATCTGGGGGAGGGGTCTGACAGGGAACAATGCCACTTGCTTAGCTCTCAGCTGGCTTTCAATTATTTCCCCTGCTACCCACAAGCAAATTGGGCCCTTCTGGTGCTGATTCCCAGGTGGGTGTGTTTGTGTATGTTCTATGACCCTATGGTTCTCTCTAATGGACTCTCCTGGGAACCTGGGAGTTTCTTCTGCCTCTGCAACCCTCACAGGATTTTACCGTCAGAGGTTTTGAGACTTTATTTTCCTGTACTGTAAACCTGGGTTGTATGGTCTGCCTTGCTGCCAGTTGTTCTTCCCAGTTATCCACATGGAAATATGGGATCGCCCAGTCTGCCAGCTGCCGCCTGGCCCACTGGGTCCTCCATGTACCACCTTGCCACTACCTCTCCACCCCCACAACCCATCTCTGCCCCTCCTCCCAGTCTGAATGATAATTTCTTCTTCAACTCCTTGGTTGTAGGACTTCCACAGAGTTCAACTTTCTGGCAGTATGGTTGTTTTTTGTTTTTAAATTTTTTGTTGTCCTTTTGGTTGTGCAAGGAGGCACAGTGCATCTACCTACGTCTGCATCTTCTAAATAGCATTTTTTAAGTTTAGTTCTCTCAGAAGGTATTAGAACCTGAGTAATCTATTAACTAAAGCAAGTATACAGTTTTGTTCGATTTTTCAGTATGTATACTTGTTCTTCAGAAGGCATAAAATTCCTTGGTCACCAGGCTCTATTACAGATGTCAAATTGTTGGGAAGGTAAATGTCAAAACACAGACTTTCATAAGAAATAGAAAACAACAAAATTCCACTTTTCTTCCAATACAGCTTATCATTAGTGAATTGTATTAAAGGTACAAAGTAGTAAAGAAGTGGTCAGAAAATATTTCTCTGGTTATCTCTGTTTTCTTATATGAATAATAATTCCTAAGTAAACTGCATGTACCTTTCAAACCTTAAAGTTTTCCCCCATTCTTTTCCAACTTTATCTATTGATACAATGTGCCTAAAACACCAACACAACCAAGAAGAGTTAGCCAGTGGTTAGCATCCTTAAAATCAGTTGGTGATTTCTCATTGGTCATCCTTAATGTTTCTAGAAACCTAGTCCCAGCATAATGCTATTTCATCTACAGTGCAAATCTTTTCTAGACTCAAGTTTTCAATGAATATTAGCAAATTAATCAATATGATTTTTAAACTAGCTTGTGATGAACAAAGCTCTTCATTGCAGGCTTCAGACACTTCACATGAGTGTCCAACCTCTTAGCATCTCTAGGCCCCACTGAAGAAAAAGAATTGTCTTGGGCCACACATTACATACACAAACACTAACAAAAACTGATGAACAAAAAAATGGTTTTAAGTAAATTTACGACTTTGGGTTAAGCTGCACTCAAAGCAATCCTGGGCAGCATGTGGCCTGAGGGCCAAGGTTTGCATACCCCTGCACCATGAAGCTTCTTAAATTTCTGCAGCCAATCTCTGAATATTTATACCTGTCTTTGACAGTTTCTTTATGGTATGTTCTACATATTTCACAACCAATAAATCACACTGTCAATTTTTCAGTGTCCAATCCTATTAATGTAGTCAATATCTGCACTTTTTACACTTCTCCAAGGAAGACATACAGAGGATACAGAGACATGTGAAAAGATGCTCAGTACCCCTAGCTATCAGAGAGATGGAAATTAAAACCACAATGAGATACCACTTCACACTGGTCAGAATGGCCATCATAAACAAAGCAACAAACAATGAGTATTGGAGAGGTTGTGGAGAAAAGGGAACCCTAGTGCACTGTTGGTAGAATTGCAGACTGGTACAACCACTATGGAAAACAGTATGGAATTTTCTCAGAAAACTAAAAATGGATCTGTCTTTTGACCCAGCAATTCCACTGCTCGGATTATATCCCAAGAACACTAAAACACCAATCCAAAAGAACCTATGCACCACAATGTTCATAGCAGCACAATTTACAATAGCCAAGTGTTAGAAGCAACCTCAGTGCCCATCAGTATATGAATGGATCAAAAAACTATGGGACATTTACACAATGGAATTCTATGCAGCAGAAAAAAAGGAGCCCCTACACTTTGCCACAGCTTGGATGGAGCTGGAAAGCACTATGCTAAGTGAAATAAGCCAGGTGATTCCTTAACACGAATACCAGAAGACAAAAGACAAATATTCCAAAAGACAAATACCATATGACCTCACCTTTAACAGGAACCTAATCAACAGAACAAACAAACAAGCAAAATATAACCGAAGACACTGAAATAGAGAACAGGCTGACCATGTCCAGAGGGGAGAGGGCAGAGAATTTCAGGGGAAAAGGGGAAGGGTTTACAGGAACAAGTATGAAGGACACATGGACAAAAACTGGGGGGGTGGGGAGCACTAGGGAGGTGGGCTGGGCTGGGAGTAAAAGACAGAAAATTGTACTTGAACAACAATTAAAATAAAATGTTTTAAAAATCCGTATTTTTTTGGCTATGTATGTTTTCCTAGTTGTCAGTAGTTCTTTTTTTTAATACTTTATTTATTTATTTTTACAGAGAGGGGAAGAGAGGGAGAATGAGAGGAAGAGAAACTGATGTACAAGAGAAACATCAATCAGTTCCTCTCACATACCCCTGACAGGGACCTGGCCTGCAACCCAGGCATGTGCCCTAACTAGAATCAAACCAGCAACTTTTGCGTATGCAGTAGAACACTCAACCCACTGAGTCACACCAATCAGGGCCTTATCACTAGTTCTTGGTCACTGCTGTCCCTATAACAATTCCACCTCTAGCCTTTCAGTTTCTTTAGGTTGTATACAGTGGAGCCCCCACATACATAAAATATTTCACAGATATACTCCACAATCAGGTTTATAATAATTCTATTATAGGTGCCACCGATAATAATAGATGCTTTCAGTTCTTTTTAAAATCTCAGGGCCCAAAGCAGGCCACCCCAAAATGTCCCACAATGGTGTATTGCTTACTTTGCATTAAAGTTACCTGACAAGCAGCTGGGACACAAGGGCACACAGACCCTCCCTTGTCTTCTGGATAGAAGGAAATAAATCTCCCTTGTGAATGGTGCCCCCTTGCTCCAAGGGGAAAAGATACTCTTACAGCTAGGTTAAGGAATCAGGATCAAAAAAACTTGTATAAACAAACTTTGTTACCTCTTTGCTAATTTATTACCCAAGCCCAAACTGTTTTGATTCCTCACTAATGAATACCCCAACCTTGCTCAGATTTCTTATTAATAAGCACTAACTTTTTTCTGCCCTGTTAATTGCAAATTTATTATTTCTTTGTTTAAAGGGTATAAAAAGTTGGCTGTTTCATCATTCCAGAGAGCATCATCTATGATTCTCCTGTACACATGTATTAAATTGGTTTTTCTCCTCTTAATCTGGTCTTATGTCAATTTTATTATTAGCCCAACTATAAGAACTTAAGAAAGCTAGAGGGGAAGAATTCTTTCCCTACTTAATAACAGTTATCCACAGAACTCTCTCTCTTTTTAACATTTCCAAAGTGCATTTGAATTCAGTTACACACAACATTAAGTCTAGGCTACTTTATAACCCAACCACAAACTAACTGCTCTGCCACTTCTTGGCTTCTGTCCCAGGACACACACCATGTTTCAGCTCTCTGACACTTGTGTATTGGGGAATAATCCCAGGATTTTGAGTCCTTCCATAAATAACACTTTCTTTAATTCTGATATATCCACTTAGGTATGTTAATAGGGGTATCAGAATTTTAATTACATGGCAGAACAGTAACAGAGTTCAATTAAAGTAGTTTCATTTCTCCTATCTCATAGGACATATCACACTGAACAGAAGGGAAATGCAATTTAATAAATTGGAGAAATAAAAATATCATGTTATGTTAGTAGAAGAAGCCTGTTCTGAATTCAGGAAAATCTGTGTCAGTATATTTATACATTTTAGAAAAAGTGAGAAGATTAGGCTAGAGAATATTTATATTACCTAAGCCAGTGAAGTTAGAGGAGCCAAGGACATAGGTGAAACTTGGTCAAATAGTACAAATGTCTTACAAATTAAAATAGAACACAAGTGCAGCCCCTGGTCCTGGTGACCCCAGCCAGAGTTCTTTTCAACTGACAGTAAGATTACAATAGAAAAGTCCACTTGCAAATAAAGTTAGTCATCAGAGACAAAGCCACACATTACCTGGCTAGCTCTACCTTGAAGAATAACTAGGGTGGAAGGTTGGTATTCTGGGAGGGATTTTGTGCAATACACAAAGAATAAAATTGCCAAGAGTGCAGAAGAATAGAAGATACTGTCTCTACAAATTCTGGAACTAACTAGGCACCAGGAAACTTATTTCTTGCTCTCTTGTTTGAAATCAACTTAAATAAGCTAGATGTTTAAAATAGAAATATTCATACTTTCATTCCAAATGAACCTAGTAGTAATTATCTGTGGACATGTACATCTCTCCCAGTAGAAAATAATTAATATAAAACCAAATGGACACTCTATTTTGAAATCATAAACTTTCAGCAACATGTAATGCCTGAGAGAACAGTTTAACACACAGTTGTACTAAGAGCATCCCATGCTCGTTCCTTGAGTTTTGTCCACTTAAACACAATTGTTATTTGTCACAGCACCTGGTGTATGTAATTACTAGAAATAATAGTAGACACTGATAACAGCCATGATTTTCTACCTTGAGTACTTTAGCAGTGAATAAATTATTTTCACTAAGAAATCACCAAGGTATGTTTTTCTGATTGATTCTGGAGCATGTAAGTGACAAAAAGAAAGCCCCCAAGGCAGGAACCTGCAGCTCCAGCACATGGGAGAGTCTATGGCTCAGAAATACCAGCAGCCCCTTAGCATTCACAAAAGTTCTTCTCTTGAATGGATAAATGTAAGTAAAGTTTACCTCAAATGACTATTTATCCATCATTGGTTTCAGCAATGTATTTAAGGCATGGCTTAAAGCCACCAGCAAGAAATTGGCATTGAACTTTGCCTGGGGCGCATGGCTTCCCCAAGCTGGCAAAGGCCCAGTGGCAGTATTAATGAGTATGCCATTTGTCAGGACAATTATGCAAGAACTTGGCAGCTGCACATAAAAGGCAAGTCTATCAAGACAGTGCCAGAGTATGCAAGCTCAGAGAGCCTGAGAAATCCCTTGATACTTCAATCTTCCTTTGTAATAGTTAACTGATATATAATATCTTTTATAAAAATTAAGTCTAAAGGGAAAAGA
This sequence comes from Phyllostomus discolor, assembly GCF_004126475.2. Lineage (NCBI taxonomy): Eukaryota > Metazoa > Chordata > Mammalia > Chiroptera > Phyllostomidae > Phyllostomus > Phyllostomus discolor. Next base: position 87,004,807 of record NC_040907.2, on the reverse strand, counting down.
GGAGCAGGGAAAGCAATTCTAAACACAATCATTATTTGACTATACAATGCTATGTTCTCATTCAGAAGAAATGTCTTTTCACCACTATAATCCAGTTGAGAAATAACTACCATAACTATTTGTTGCTAAGAAACATCATATTTTTAAGAATGAATGATTTGAAAAATGTTCTGTCATACTAGAACCTTCTTAATTACCAAAAATAGAGGAATACTCAAGAGAAAGCTATCTTCTGATGGACACAAAAAATAAATGGAAAAATAAAACTTTTTAAAGTTTTTTAAAATTTTACAGATCATTATATCCAGTTGCAAGAGAAATCAGTTTTGCTGTCATAAGTCAAAAGGTTAAAATTTGTATTTAAAAAATGTATGAGAGAATTACTGCAGACCAAAGATACTCAAAAAATAATTTAAAGGTTGACTAACATGTCTAAAAATATCATATTTGGAATTACAGGTGGACTCCCAACCACACTTTCAATACTTTCACTTAAGAAAAGTATCATCAGTTAAAATTAAGTTTATGCTACCAGTATCTATTAGTATCAATGAATACTTCCCTAAAAATGCCAGGGAAAAAATTACTCTCAATGCACATAAAAGTAAAACACACACAGACACACACACATACAATTAAAATACCAAACTCATCCTGTATGCTTTTTAGCATCTCCTCAAAGTCAATTGAAACATCAAAACTGCTAACTTTAACTTAGATCAACCTACTAGTCATCATTTATTTTTGTTTTTAATTAAAGTATTTACTATAGTTCTACATGTTCCATATTTGCAGCCTAACAACCTAATTATCCCCTTTATCAAGCATTTAGAAATAATTGTATGATTGTACTAATATATATGTGCTTAAGAGTCTTAAAATAAAAAAATACTCAGCTAAAGAAAAAAATACTTTTACCCAAAAATAATATAGCAAGCAAGATGACTATGGCAAGTAAAATTACAACTGGTTTTAAATCAAATCACTAGAGTGCATATTAAAAACTACTTTAAGCAATTAAAAATATTATTTTATATAGAAGAAATAGCCTCTAGGTTAAAAATTATTTTCTCCTAAATGTTCTTAATAAACTTATTTTATCTAAGATTCTCCAAATAAAGTCACTGTGCAGAAAATCCTAGAGTCTTGGCTATAGTGGAGGAAAACAGTAAATTACAGTAACCAGTAAATTACAGTAACCAAGGGCTCTGATAGTCCTTAGTTACACAATTATTAAGTAAACGCTAAAAGCCTTAAACATTTCCCTACCTACAAATGGTGATATGACATTACCTCCTCCCTGCTGCCTTTTCTTTATTCTTCTTTTTATAGTGTCTTTCATAAAAACACTGTGAAAGACATAAACTAATCTGCTCAAAGTCATGTCCATTGCCTCAAAGTACTAAATGGCAGCATCAGGATTCAAGGCCAGGCCCTCTGACTCTTGCCTGAGTCCAATTTGCTACAGCCATTTCCACTACTTGCCCTGTGTTGATAAATACCAGCCTGCCATAAGTTCCTTGGAGATTTTTCAAACACATCATCCCACTGACATGATTCATAATTCCTAAAATATTTTATCCCTATGAAACCATATCTTATTTTCCCATACATTCCTAAGACAGAAGTGACCCATCTCCTCTTTCTTCTCAACTGTTTCCTATATATGCAAACTTCACTCATTGGTTAGGATGCTATAGTCAATCTACCAGATATTAAGCTACTTAAAGACAGGAACAATAATTTTGTCATTAAAAGGAAGGTTGTTCCATGTCAAAAGGAGTAAACCCCATTACAAACATATATGCTATATATTTCCACATTACTGTTTCACTGAGAAAAGATACCATTCACTAACTCACAGTGACATTTCCAATGCTCAAGCCTCTCCCCACAGAAAATCAAATCATAAAGTAGTTAAAAACCAAAGCACAGCACTGATGTTCACTTAACAAATCACTTATAAGAATGGAAATCAAACAATAATATTTCATTGTTAATTCAGACAAGGTTGTTATGTGCATGCCGAATCATATTCTTAACATATTGGCAAGATGGCAGAAGAGTGAAATTTAGGCCCAAAAATGAGGGTTCCATCAGCTCCCATCAGTCCCAATCATATTAAAATGCCCTTGTAAAAATTATAGCTCTGCATTTCTCTATAAGCTTTGTTAAATTCTAAGGGTTAGCTAATAAGTGAAAGCATTTCGTTGAAATTGCAAAATAAATAGAAAATGAAAATAACATCCACAGTCAATTCTCATTACTCATGGTAGTTATAATTTATAACATCTCTGAGAGCACTGAATTAGTAATACTAAACCATCACTCCTAAAGGAAATAGAGTTAGTTTTCCTGAGCCTCTGGCCACATTTTTATCAACTAATCAACTAATCAACACATAACCTTGTTTTATATGTGTTTCAGTGTAGACACTCTATTTAATATATAATGCTGATTCATTAACACTGAACTGGACACACAACCAACAGCACTATAACTCATGCCTGAATGAAGCTTATCTAAAATAGGTATTTTCTCCATAAGGCATATCACAGCCCTTTTGCATTTAGGAACACTAGTCGGCACTTCAGCACTACACTTGGGGGCCATTTTGAACAGCAAAATCACCAACAAAAAGCACAAAAATTTAAAACACGCGGCACCAAATAGATGGAAAAAAGACAATGTTTACAGTATGAGAGCTGTAACATGTCCTCAAATGAACTTGAAAGTCCCACAAGTATTGATTTTGAGGTTACAAATAAATTTGAGCAATTAAGTAAATTCTGTGAATAATAAGGATTGCCAAGAAACTGGTAACAGCAGAGGCCTCCCCAGAAGGGAACTGGATTGCTGGTAGACAGAGGTGGGACAGAAACTTATTTTTTCACCTTATAACTTTTTAATCTTTTTAATTTTGTAATGTGTGGGTGTGTGATTGAAAAATGTCATGACCTTTGCTCAGAGAAAACAACATTAAACATATTAATAATCTAAAAAAGTAGTATGAAGATTTGAGTTAAAACAGTAAAAAGACAAAAAATAAAATTAAGAATAAAGAATGATGAACAAATGACAGTAATACTGGCAAGAGAGATAGTAGTCCAGAAGCTACTATCAGAAAGAAATGGGAAAATAGTCCCAGGAGTCTCCAACTGACTGCTGAGAAGAGAGAACGGGAGTGGTGTGGGCTATTGGCATGCATTTCCAGGGGCCAGTGGAATTTCAAAGAGGAAGAAGAGACAATAGCTGGAAGTGGCAATAAGGAAGAAATGGGGCACTTCCTTCCATTCCAGCTCCAGAGAGCTTGGGAGAGAAATAGTCACCACTGATGGATTATCAGAAACAGTATCCTCAGGGTAAAGCCAGGTTTTAGTTAGAACAAAAATCTATGCCATGTTCAGAGAAGAAGCTTACTGATGGCAGACTGGCCTGTACCTGAGTCCTGGTACAGTGTCTTAATACTTCACATTCAAATTATAGTGGAAGTAAGAATGGGGTGATTGTTCCAATATTTTGAGCCTTCATGGTCTTGGCATCTATGGCATCCAGCTCCTCACTCTGCTGAACAGACGAGTGAATAAATGAATGAATGGCTGCCCATGAACTGGCTGACTGCGTGGAACTAAAGGTTAGGACACTAAGACTCACTCAGCTTTGCCAATTTATCTGCACTGAGAAAGGGGAGGAGCCAGTACCTGAGGTGAGGCTGCACCCAGCCACTGCCACCACCTTGCCTCTCAGAGAAGTGCACTGACCCTGGGGATCAGGGGCTTTGCCAGTACCCTGGCTTCATCATTCACGATGGACAGCAAGAAAAGGAACAGGAGAAGGGAAAGGGTGACGCTGTCTCACTGAGGCTCGTGGTGTACCTGCCCCACAGCATTATAAGCGGTGTGAATGCAGCTGCACTAGCTTTAGTGGTTGGGGGGGGGCGGGGGGCACGGGCTACGGCTACAGCTGATCTGAGCATTTAAGCAACACACCCACCCCCTGGCAGACTTTGGTGGCCAGTGTCCGAGCTGGTAACTGCAAATACATTCTCCCTCCCTATTTCTGCCTCCCCACTTCCAGTTTTCCCTTTTCTCACCAATTTCTCAGATTCCAGCTCTGGGGAAAGTACTTTAGAAAAATATAGGAAAAAAGAGCTAGCAGGAGTTTGCCACCTTAACTCTTGATACATCCTCTATCTGGGAGATCTTGGGGGGCTCCCTCCACCTGAATCAGCCTCTATTTTCTCTTTCCTGACATTGTGATGATAACTCCTGCTCTGCCCCTCCCAGCTTGCAAGGCCAAGTCAGATACTGGACTGAATGTTCTTTACTAAGCACTGCATACGTGTGCACAAGCACACACATACACACATGTGCACACAAGGTGCTGCTATTGCTACCAGAATTCTGATCCCTCCAGAGTCCCCACTGTTATGGACTGAATGTTTGTATGCCTCCAATTCACATATTACTGCTCTACTGTCCAAGGTGATGGATAAGGCATTGGGGCCTTTGGGCACTGACTCGGATTAGAGAAGGCCATTATGGTGGGGCCCTGTGAGGGGTTAGAGACCTTACAACATTCATGGCAGTGTTTGCTCCTCAGATCTGCCATGTGAAGATGTAACTAGAAAAGAAGCTGGCAGTTTGCAACTGGAAACAGAGCTCTCACCAGACACGGAATCTGCTGGCACCTTGATCTCAGACTTTCAGCCTCTAGAATTGGGAGAAATAAAATCGTTTATGAGCCACCCAGTGTATGGTGTTCTGTTATACCAGCCTGAGGGGACAAAGACCCCACAAAGGTGATGGAGTGGACAACAATAATATCTACAGTAAGATTTACTACCTGAGAACACATACAGTGTGCCTGACACTTCCCACAGGACACACAGGCCTCACAGTGATCCTATGAGGAACCATCACAAGCCTCATGTTACAGGTGAGGCTGCTGCTACTGGGAAACATAACTGACCTGCCTGAGTCACACAGATGCTGAATGGAGATGTTGGGATTTGGATGCAGGTTTGTCTAACACTGAAGCTGACATTCTTCTCGAGACATGACACCCTAATGCCTTCCTGGGTTGTTGCCAACACGTCCTACCCTGTGGTCCCTCCTATGACGCCCATACTGCTGAGGACCCCAGCCCAGGATTCTAGAGCTCTTCCACCCCAGGACCACCAGTGGCTGGCTGCGGCATGGGAGCTGATCACTCAGAAATGGAAGTCAGTGCCCCAAATTCCCACATGAGAAAAACCGTTACATTTGGTTGTTGAAATACAAACTTTCACACCACTTTCTTCAGAATAGCACCATACAAGATTTGATGTCTTGCTTAAAAAAAAAAAAATTACTTTTTATCCATTGAATCTCAGACAATTCCTTATCTTTTCTACCAACTCATGTTTCTTCACCTACAAAATGGAGAGAATGCTGTAGGCCACAGATGGGTGGGAAAACCTAGTGTAGCCACGTGAGTGAAGGAGACAAGTGTGTAGGAAACACTCAGCAAGTCTTGCCAATGACAGCAGCCATCCACGGAGACTCCAGCTCACTGCTGAAGACAACACCACTGCTTTCTCTGCAGGATTCTCCTACATTCCTCCCTGTCTCCACTCCTCATCAGGGCCTCAATATCTTCCTCTTTTATTAGAGCAATGATTTCCTACCTCATCTCTCCATTTTCAGGTGGAAAATGGTCTCTTTCTATTACTTTTCACTCTAGAACTTTCACTTCTATCCTAAGACTCACAGTCTAATCATAAAACATTCTGGCCATGGAGGTGACCTCTCTGCGTCCACCTTCACCCTTTCTTAACCTGGAGGACATATTAAAGGGCATCCATCTCTGAGGTTAAGTCTTGGGATTCAAAGTATTAGCTGTTCTAGTTTACATATTTGAGGTTCAATTCCCCTAGCTGTTAAATGAGGGCTAATTATTACACTGTCTTAATTAGGTTGTTAGGACAATAAATGAGATAATAAACTAGTAAAAAAAAATAAAAAATGAAAGTAGAAAGAAGTAAATTCAAAAATGGAAAATCACAAATATTTGGAGTTTCTCTACATTGAAGAAACTGAAAACAGACTCTCAAAAAAGGGAACAGCACAGAATTATTTAAAAGCAAAACATTCCCATGATGTTAAGCTCCCAATTCCCACCAAAGGACAGGGCTGTTAGGAGCATGATACAAAATGAAGATATTTTAGAAATAATTACACAGTAAGGAATGAGCTTTGCACATATGTTAATTTTTCCAGAAAATTTAAACTTACTATTTTAAATAACACTTAGAATCATTTCGTACATTGGTTTTCAAAGTGTGGTCCCAGGTCCAGCAACATCAACTTCAATAGAGAAGCTGTTAGAAATACACTCTTGGGCCCCACCCTTGACCCAAGAAATAGGACCTCTGGGGCAGGGGCAGCAGTCTGTGGCTGAGGGAGCCTTGAGGGGAATCCTGATGCCAGCAAGTGTGAGAAGCCCTGGTACAGACATACCTTGAGATGTTACTATACCATTAAATAGAGGCAACAGACCCAATTTCTCATGGATGATAGTCATCCTTTAGAAAAAGCTATTGTCATTCTGTGCAATCATATAGGTTTTTAGTGATTTTAAATTTTTTGCCTCTTTCTTTGATTTCAGTTGACCACCAGATCCCCTGCCACTATTACAATAAGAGTATTAAATCCTCCTCTCAAAATAGGTTTTCACTGTTATAAGCTCTTCTGGAAACAAAATAATTAATTAAGCTCATTAGAGTTGAATCTAAGTATCAATAAAGCTGGGTACAGACCTAAAGAATTAAGTGCCTGGTTTGAGTGCAGGAGGATTGAAATGGCCATTTTTTTTAACTTTTAGAGGTTTTTAATTCCCAGACCTGGGCTGTGTACCAGAAGGATGACATGGGTAGAAAACTATTCCCTAGAAAAGATGGAGATGTTAACATAATGAGATTTGGAAAATATCCATCACTTAGGCTAGAATATGTCTGTGACTGTTGTTATAATAATTCATTTTAGAACAAACAAACAAAGCGGAAAAGCTCAAAGTCTCGTTTCCCCATCTGCTTCAGGCTCTATTCTTTCAAGCACATTCAACATCAGAAAGGACTGCTCTCTCAATGGCTAGCTAAGAAAGCACTATATTTTGCCATGTATAATGTGCATCCTTATTTTTCCCTCAAAAATGTGGGCAAAAGAGGTGTGCATTACACATGGCAAAATACAAACTTAAAATGTAAAATGAAAGGGAACTTGAAGATAAGCTGGACCAACCACTGCATTTAAGAGAGGAGAAAACTGAGGACCAGACACCAGGCCAACTACAGACCAGGCCTTCTATTCTTCAGCCAGCAACCAGTGCTCTTTCCAGGACCCATGGTATCTGCCTTCACACGGAGAAAGCATAAGCACCAACATAGTAGCAAGCAAACACTTGAGCAAACTAAGCATTACATTATTTTATTTAATCATTTTAAACTTTAGATTTTAAAAATTCAATGCTAATCTTCTGAAAAAGGAGCTCTATTTTTTTAAGGTTTCCTCCTTCCCAGAAACCTATGTTACCCTCAAAGACCACCATGGCTGTTGTTGACCTACTATATAAATTGGGAAAGAAAAAAAAGTTGTTTTCAAATTTTCATTGTCAAATCTGTTAGGCAAAGTGTCATTGCATAGAGATTGAAAAAGTGAACTGCTTCTAAATGACTGAATAAAGCAAAACAAGAAACAGTGAGTATTGGAAACAGCTAAGCACTCAACTCGAAGGAGCCTGTGAAATACACATGGTATAATGAAGTAATAGAAGATGACAATTAAAACTATTTTTGACATGAAAGAGGTAAACAACTAAAAAATGATACAAATAAAATGGTACCCTCTTTATTTTGTATGTATATAGGCGTCTCTTATCCTAGAAAAACTACTGGAAAAACATATAAGGAATGGAATTAACTGCAGCTTTTTGGGTTATACCTTTTCCTCTGATTCTCCCACCCTGCTTTTATGCACTGAGCTTTTCTAACAGGGGAGGAGGAGAAATGTACTTTGTTAGGGAGGATCAGTTACCCCCTGTAAATATTTTGACCAAGTACTTCTGAAAAATTTTCATAAGCTATTAAAAGGAATACATCAGAAATGTGTTTTTTCCGGGTTGCTAAATTTCAGGTCTACTAACCAGGAGCTGTTTCATACTATTGTGAAAAGTTATGTTCTTGCATTCTAAAAACATTAATTTTATATCTCCCCATCCAGTTCTTTTGTTTGATCATATAGCATACTGTTCTCATAAAACTAAAGCATATATTTGGAAAGGAGAAAGAGTTTTCTTCAACCCTCTTAAAGCCCCTGGCTGGGTCTGAAAATTAAACTGATAAAACAGATTAACAGAAGAATAACATACTAATTTTAACAAAGTTTTACATGTACATGGAAGCCTTCATAAAAGAATGAAGAAGTTGCCACGGCAAGAAACTTTTATACCTTTTAGACAAACAAACAATAAATCTGTGAAGAATTGACAAAAAGGTTAGATCAAAATTCCCTATAACAGTGATAAGAATGTATTCCTCCTGGTTCAGAGACGATACCTTTCACGTAAGACATTTATCTCCTGCTTTAAGGGGAGAAGGGGGTTGAGGGTCGGGGGTATTCAGAGTGACCATGCTTGTCATAATAATAAGGATGTATTCCTTCAACTTAAGATTTTCAATATGCCAAGGTGCTGTACTTGGGGGCAGAGTGTCCTAAACCCCACCATATTCATGCAACCAATTGAACATCCAGCATTTGCACGAAGTGCCTCATATATCCCAGCTATAAAGGCAGGTCCTTGGAATACAAAGATGAATAACTAATAACCTACACACCTATACCTATAATCTCTCAGTCGGATAGAGACAGCTATGAGGAATTTATACAACAGTGAAACATGTATGATCTTGATGCCCTCTGAAACTTATTATCTTCCTTGGATAATGACCGACCATTTATATGCTCCTGAATCCAAATCATTTATAACCAGACTTGTCCTCACTTTTAGTATTTTCAGCACCTAGTAGTGAACTTCACATAAAGTAGTAGCTTAATAAGTAAATAAATGACTAAATGTAAAATATACAAAGGGATATAAGAAAACCTAGTTCTCCAAAAGAATTAGCTTTTAAAGTGACTTTTAAGTTAAACTTTTAAAAAATATTTTATTTATTTATTTTTTAGAGAGGGAGAAACATTGATGCATGATTGCCTCTTGCACGCCCCCCACCAGAGACCTGAAAAACAGTGGGAAAAACTCCCAGCTTCACAGGAGAGTTTGATGGAGAGACCACAGGGTCCTAGAACATACACAAACCCAACCACCTGAGGAATTAGCACCAGAAGAACCCAATTCACTTTTTGGTAGCAGAGGAAGTGACTGAAAGCTAGTCCAGTGCTGTGCAAGCAGCATTATTCCCTTTCAGACCCCTCCCCAAATACAGTGCCACAAGGCATCCACGCAAGTTGCCCCACCCTGACAAATACCTAAGGCTCTGCCCCTTACTAAGTAACAGGAACAACAAGACAAAAAAAATATGGCTCAAATGAAAGAACAGATCAAGCTCCAGAAAAAATACAACTAAGCTATGAAGAGATAGCCAACCTATCAGATGCACAGTTCAAAACACTGGTGATCAGGATGCTCACAGAATTGGTTGAACTTGGACACAAAATAGAGGAAAAGTGAAGGCTATCCAAAGTGAAATAAAGAAAAACAGACAAAGAAAAACAGTGAAGGGAAGGAAACTGGGACTCAAGTCAACAGTCTGGAGCAGGAGAAAGAAACAAATATTCAACCAGATCAGAATGAAGAAACAAGAATTCAAAAATACGAAGAGAGCCTTAGGAAACTCCGGGACAATTTTAAACATTCCAACATCCAAATCACAGGAGTGCCAGAAGAAGTAAAGGAAGAGCAGGAAATTGTAAACTTATTGGAAAAAGTAATGGAGAAGTTCCCCAATCTGGCAAAGGAAACAGACTTCTAGGAAGTCCAGGAAGCTCAGAGAGTTCCAAAGAAGTTGGACCCAAGGAAACACACACCAAAGCACATCATAATTACATTACTCAAGATTAAAGACAAGGAGAGAATCTTAAAAGTAGCAAGAAAAAAGGAGACAATTACCTACAAAGGAGTTCCCATAAAGCTATCAGCTGATTTCTCGAAAGAAACCTTGCAGGCAAGAAGGGGCTGGAAAGAAGAATTCCAAGTCATGAAAGGCAAGGACCTAAATCCAAGATGACTCTACCCAGCAAAGCTATCATTTAGAATGGAAGGGCAGATAAAGTGCTTCTCAGATAAGGTCAAGTTAAAAGAGTTCATCATCACCAAGCCCTTATTTTATGAAATTTAAAGAGACTTATCTAAGAAGAAGAAGAAGATCAAAAATATGAACAGTAAAATTACAACAAACTCACAATTATCAAAAACTGAACCTAAAACAAAAACAAAAACAAACTAAGCAAACTATGACAGGAACAGAATCACAGCAATGGAGATCACATAGAGGACGATCAACACGGAGGGAGAGGGGTAATGGGCGAAAAGGTACAGGAAATAAGAAGGACAAATGGTAAGTACAAAATAGACAGGGGGAGGTTAAGGATAGTACAGGAAACGGAGAAAGCAAAGAACTTATGTGTACAACCCATGGAATAAACTAAGCGGGGGAATGTAGGTGGGAGGGAGGTACAGGGTAGAGGGGAATAAAGGGGGAAACATGGGACGACTGTAAAGACATAATCAATACAATATACTTTTAAAAAAGAATCAATTTTCAGTAGAGAAAACTGAAAAACACTACCTCATCCAGGTGAGCAAAGTCAACATCTATAGTAATAAGCTGTATTGGTAATATGTGCCCATGATATAATGTATTCATGAAAATATTTACCACTGTCGGTGTTCTCCAAAAACATATCACCCTGGACTAGTCATAAGAAATAAAAGTGGTCTAGAATAAAAACTTTATATTGGGTTGGCCAAAAAGTTCGTTTGGTTTTTTCCATAAGATGGCTCTAGTAGTGCTTAGCTATCTTCAACTTTATTCGAAACAATTTTGTTAGATTGTATTGTGACAGCTGTCTTATCAGTATGCATTAAAGAAAGTCATTAAAGTTGGTGAATTTTTCTGTAGCCATTTTAATATTGAAGATGGAGAAAATATATAACATATTCAGCATATTATGCTTTATTATTTTAAGAAAGGTAAAAATGCAACTGAAACACACAAATAAAAGGGTTGTGTAGTGTGTGGAGAAGGTGCTGTGACTGACTGAACATGTCAAAAGTGGTCTGTTAAGTTTCTTGCTAGAGATTTCTTGCTGGATGATGCTCCACTATTGGGTAGACTAGTTGAACTTGATAGGGATCGAATCCAGACATTAACTGAGAACAATCAATGGTATACCAGAAGGGAGGCAGCCGACATACTCAAAATATCCAAATCAACAAAGTCACTGATGAAAATGCAAAATGTCTTTTATTTTATGGAAAAAACTAAGTGGAGTTTTTGGCCAGCCCAATATGGAGTATATACACATATACACAAAGACACACATGTACATACATATATATATTTCTAAAAACACAAGCGATCAAAGATTTAAATTTAATAAGATTAATAATTTTTACTACTTCATCAAAGATGTTTTCAACTGAAAACAATAATCTTGCTTGGATTTTCACTGCATTAAATGTATACATCAACTGAGGGAGAAGTGACATCCTCAGTATGTGGAGTCCTCCAATCTGTGAGCACAGTCTGTCTCTCCATTTACTTAGATCTTCTTTGATTTCCTTCATCACCATTTTATAATTGTCAGCCTATAGATCCTATACATGTTTTGTTAAATATATTCCTAAGTATTTCATTATCTTGAGAGTAATTAGTGTTTTTGATTTTGGTTCCCACATATTTGTTACTAGTATACAGAAAAGCAATAAATGTTTAGTTACCATCATATCCTGTGACCTTGCAGAACTCGTTTATTAGTTTTAGAAAGGTAGTTCATTTGGGTATATTCTTAGAATTTTCTGAGCAGAAAATTATATCATCTGCAAATAGAAATTCTTTTATTTCTTCCTTTCCAATCGACATGCCTTTGATTTCTTTTTCTTGCCATATTTCAATAGCTATAACTTCCAATTCAATGCCGAGTAAGTGTTAAAACCAGACACTGTTGCCAACTTTCCACTGTTAGAAAACACTGTTTCTTAGTATTAAACATGATGTTGACTAGAAAACTTTACAGATGCCCATTATCAAGTTGAGGAAGTCCCCCTCTATTCTTAGTTTGGTGAGAATTTTTTATCTTGAACAAGTATTGAATTTGGTCAAACACTTTTTCTATATTAGTTGATATGATCAACTAATAATATGATCACATATCAACTGACTACTGGTATGGTGGTGGATTACATTGGCTCTGAAATATTAAATTAAGGTGAATTTTAAAGGATAAATAGGACTTCACAGCTATCAATATAAAACCATTTGTGTTTATTTGCTTAATGTCTACTTATCCCTACTAAACTATCACCTCCATAGATTTATTTTGTTCAAAACCATATGCCCAATACCAAGCCTAATGCCTAGCACACAGTAAGCACTCAATGAACATTTGTGGAAAGAAATGAAGAATAGAACACACAAGTACACTGCCATGGCCAGTCTGCCAGGATAACAGAAGCAGAGATTTTGCTGGGGAGTGGCCAAAAGATAGGGCCCCTGCCTCACAGGGTATACATATATTAATTCAAGATTCTTCAATGGCCTAAACATAAAACTTTTAGAAGAAAATGTATAAGAATATTTTTGTCATTTGGAGTGGACAAAGGTTTCTTAGAGCATAAAAAGCAATAATCATGAAAATAATACTGACAATTTTTTTGAAAATTAAAATCGTCTGTTCTTCAAAAAAAAACCTTTTAAAAAATGAATAGGAAAGCAAAAGACTGATAGAAACATTTGCAAAACATGAATATAATAGCTGTTACATATAAAGAATCCCTACAATTTAATAATAGAAAGAGAAATATCCCAGTTAAAAAACAAACAAAAGATTTCAACGAATACCTCAGAGAAAATAAACAAATGGCTGATAAGCACATTAAAAAGTCCTTGACAGCATTAGTCAGCAGGGGAATAAAAATAAAGCCCAGTAAAATACCACCATTATCATTATTATTACACCAATAGAAAAACTAAAATTAAAGATAACACCAAATGTTAGCAAAGATGTACAACCAGAACTCTCAAACATTTTTTGGTGACAGTGAAAAATGGTATAACCACTTCAGAAAAAAAGAGTCTGGCAATGTTTTATAGAACTAAACATATATCTACCCTATGATCCGACAATTCCAATCCTAAATATTTCACCAAGAGAAAATGTCCACAAGAAGACTTGTATTAAAACATTCATTGTAACTTTATGTGTAACAGCCCCAAACCAGGAATAGCCCAAATGTCCCTCAGCAGAAAATGGGCAAACAAACAGCAGTACAGTCATACAAGGGAATACCATGATATAGACACACACACACCACTACCCACAACAGCATGGTGATGAGTGAAAGGCAGCAGTCACGAAAGAGTGTATATTGTATAATTCCCTTAATGTAAGGTGAAAGAATAAACAAACTACTCTACAGTGGAAAAAAATCAAAACAATGCCTTCTGGAAGATGGGAATGAAGTCTGATTTTTTAAAGCATGAGGGGACTTCTTGTACTAGCAGTAATGTTTTATATCTTGATAGGGAGTTTGAGTTACAAGGTATATACTTTTTTCAGAACTCAATGAATGGTATACTTAAAATCTGTACATTTCGCTGTATGTAAATTTTACCTAATAAAAAGACTTATATTAATTATATGCACTTAGGTAAAATGTGTAAACTACTTTGAAATCTACCCCTCTAAAAAAATTAGATTGGTAAGTGAATAGAGGAAAAAGCATGGCAACATGTTACTTGTAAGAATCCAGGTGGTAGTTACTTGGAGGGTCATTGTAAAAAGTTTTCAAACAGTATTTCATATATTTGAAAATTTTCATTGTAAAGGAATAAGCAAGAGAGAATAGTTTTGGATCACTTTTGAGTATAGATATTGCTCTGGCCAGCATGGCTCAGTTGGCTGGAAATGGTCCAGCAAAGGGAAAGGTCACTGGTTCGATTCCTGGTCAGTTCACATGCCTGGGTTGCAGGCCGGTCCCCAGTTGGGGCATGTGTGAGACAACCAACAGATGTTTCTCTCCCTCTCTTTCTCCCTCCCTTCCCCTTTCTCTAAAAGTAAACAAAATCTTTTCAAAAAGAGTATGGATGCTACCCAGCGTTTCCAGTTTTCAAATCCTAGGGCTCTATGGAAGTGGCTCAGGAAATGCTAGGGAGGTGAAAATTAGATAAGAAAGTGGGACACTGGCCCTAATCACACCACAGCAGCTCTACATTTATGAACTGGCATTTCAGAAAAAATTTTTAAAGACTCCAATGATGTGAACACACACACACACGGACAACCAATTGCTGGAGTTAATAAGGAATGTTATTCACCCAAGTACCAAGGGCCTCAATGATTAACAACATATTGATATAGTTCTCAGGAACGGTTGAGTAAAATATGCAGAGTGGTGCATCCTATGTATTCTCAGAGAAATAGAATACTTGAAAGGGCACTGAAGGTCAACTGGTTTAATATCCCGACTTTCCAGATGAGAAACTTGGGTCCAGCTAAGAAAGAGACAAGTCATCCCGGGCATCAGCGCAAGGTGGACTGGACCCAGGCTTGACAGATACCACCCACCCACTGCTCATTCCTCCTCTGCCACAATCCCCAACACCCCTGAAGAGTCTTTAGTGAGATTTTACGATTATGTTGGTGACAATGTATTTGAAAAATAAGGTCTGTGCTTTATATGACAAAATGCTCCAAAAACAGACAGTGTGTTTTGTTCATAGCTACCTGTGAAAGATTATGGCCTGTTTTCTGATTCTGACATTTATTTGAAATTCAGGTTCTATTGTATAACCTAAAATGAGCTGTGGAGATAATTAATATAAATGTAAAAGTCTCAGGGTGAAGTAAGAGAATGGGAAAAAAGGAACATGCTTAAAGTTCAAGCCACTTTCCTGTGCCACATTACAGCATTAAATTGTCTGCTGTTGTCAAACACAAAATTCAAACACTAAGCTGAAATTAGTCTCCTCTATAAATCTCTGTTACCTGTTCTGAACAAAGAGCATGTGGACCTCTTTTACACATGCGTGTCTGAGAAGCTGTGGGTAAACTCTATTAATGGAGCTCTGGAATTGACCTTTTGATATAGTCGAGATGCCTCTCTTAATTTAATCTATCTGAGGGGAGGTGACACTCTGTCAAACGTACTCTGGTGGGCTACCAGTTTTATAATCTATGCAGTCCTGGGTCTTTCTAATATCTTTTTTTAAATTGTTGTTCTAATTGTTGTCCCAATTTTCCTCTGTTGCTCTCCCCTGTCCCACCCACCTTCTAATACCTTTTAAATATTGAAATACCACCTTACCTTTAAGACTTTTCACCTTTATAGCACAGAAGAAAGAACATCTCTAAAAGCTGCTTATCTTTTTACTAACCCCTCCCGCAGAAGGTCTGGTGAAAGTAGGTCTGGTCAATGAATCATAAAATAACAATATCATTATTGTTTTTGAGTCATTAACTGAGCACTTTACATATATTATCTCATTTAGTCATTATTACAATTCAAAATTGATATTAGTTTATAGAAAAGGAAAATGAGGTTCCACACTTCCACAGCACAAAAAGTGGTAGTGGTAAGAATCAGAAGCCCAGATCTAACTCCAAAGCCCCGAGTTTTTCCACTGAATTGGATTGGTAATGGATAATTTTCAGTTTACCCAGACCAATATCACTCACTGTCATTGCACTGCTTCCAAAAGTTGAGCAGAGTGTATCATTTGGTGCAGCATGGCTTTTAATACAGACAGAGGCTTCTAGGAGATGCACTGCCCACCAGCTCTAACAATACACTGCCTTCTCCCTAACCACTGGCTCAACTGCCAATGCTTAGCTTTTCAGTTCAGCAGAACAGGGAAGTACCGTGTATTCAAGAGGACACCACAGGTTACTCAAGACATAGGAAGGAGGCTAGGCAGCTTACTCTGAGTGTGAAGAGGAGATTTGCTCTCTACCTCAGGTCACTCCTTCGAATCAGTTTGATCTGTTAGAAATCCTTGTTATTTCTTCTCTGGGCTTATGATGTCTCTATGCCCTTTACCACCTCTATTTCCAAGTCTCCCTTCACTTCAGCGAGAGCAGCAAATAGTACCCATGGGAAACCAGGTCCTTGCCCACAACAATAGCCAGTCTCTCTCCACAACCAGCAGCTGCTCAGGCCTTTCAGAATCATTTTAGACTTTGATAAACTTGCCCTGGAGGCCATTTGCTTTGAAGTCACCACACAAAACACAGTGGCTTCTGCAACGTTTGGTGAGCTGAAACCTACTCACCCACCTAGAAACAAAGAGCGACATCTCTGAAAAAGAGGCAGGGAAGGGTGGAGCAGTCACACTGATTGCAGCGAAGAAGGCAGAGGGCACTTCAGGAGAGAGCAATGCTCATTTGCGCATAAGGACCACATTTTAGTTTATCTGAGCTAACAAACTATTTCTTATTCTCTTAAAGAGACTAGGGAGGTGAATTTCATTTTGAAGCTCTTAAAGGGTAAACATAACACCACAGTCTTCAGAGGAGAAGAGTGAGAATTGTGGGGCAGACAAGACACGAAGGCCCTCCTCTCCCACAGAACAATCCCCAGACAGGTTCCATGTAACACTGCCTCTAGCAGAGGTCATTCCTTCCCTCTGTTGGTGACCTCGACTCTCTCTGCTTGCCTACTCCCCTCAGCGTCTGCAGAGTCAAATGGTCAATATATTTGTCATATTTTTGTATGGTTCTTATTTTCCATTTGTTTCTATTTCTCTAATTTGTCCTCTTTCCATTTTGTCATAAACTTACATCCTTGCTGTAAGCTGCCTTCAATTATTTGAGTTAAGAAAAAGGTAAAAAATAAATAATAAATCCCAGTTTCTAATCTGTACCTGGCTGGGGAAAAAAAAAGAGGTAAATACAATAAACTTGTCCAGATAATACCTAAGAAAGAATATTCATTTCTGTGTAAGGATCTGAATATCCCCAATAGAATCACATATCACATTGAAAAAGAATCTTGAGGTCCACAGGACCACTTAATCATCTTGCAGAAGAGGAAACAGACCCAGAAAAGATTCAACTTAACAAAGACCACAACACTGCTATGGGCACTCCACTGCTTCAGAGCATTACTTTCATACAATCAGCACTTTCAAACATTAAAAGGAGACATGTTCAAACCACTTTCTCTGAACCTAATTGAAACGTCCATGCATCAGCTGACAAAAGCAAAGTACTCAACAACTGCACCCGACATTTATTTGTATAATTATTTAAATACTGTGTCCACATGTACTTATATTAGTTACTAAAAATTAGTGTAACTGGAAGAACATAAGTGCTGATATTAATAATATGACTGAGACAAAGAAGGACGTGACTGAGTATATAAAAGTGATGACTCAGGGTCAATTACAGGACATAAGCTGATTGACTCCATGTGCAGAGGTAATAGGGAAAAGTAAAGCTATCCCAAATCCCAAGACTACAACATCTCAAGACTGATGATAAGTGGAAGAGGAAGTGATAAAAAATTTAAGAAGATCACAAAAATATTAAATAAAAACTAGCATCAGAAAGACATACTAGTAACTCAAACACAGAGCGAGTTCATGGGTTTGTTCACGGGTATATATTTTCTATTTATCAAGATGGGGTAGCTAATTCCTTAATTAAAAAAAAAAGAACAAGAAAAAAGCCAAACTCTACATCATGAGTTTCTGCTCTGCCCTTCCAAAACCATCATTGATTAGGCCTTACTTCTAATAGTATTAAAAATATATTTTACTGATTATAGACAGTTCTATTACTGACAAAAGCAAAATTTGAGCTTCAAAATTAATGCTTTGTAAAAATTACCTACATTTCAATTTAACATACTCTTAATGTTGTTTTTAAAATACATGTACATTGCAGGACAGATGAACATAAAATATAGATTCATTTTAGATCTCTGGGAATATATAAACCACACATTTAACTTCTGTATATTAAAGTCTTAAAACCCTTCTCAGGAATGCACTGTGAATAAAAGTGGATGGTAGTCTGTGGTGTGAGAAGAAAGACTAGAGTCCACAACTCTTGGGCAATATATATTTCACAGTTCTTTTCTAGGCTTCACTACCATGAGTAGACTGCATAGGCTATGAGACACCTACTCTGGCTACTCACAAGCTATTGTTAATTGCTCATGGATATTGGCATTAAATTCCAAGATCCATAAAGATACAGATAAATGAAGCACTTACAAATATTCTTCTACTCCACTTTTCACCCATGAAAAAATGTGGTCAAAAGCAATCCACATTTACCTTCAGTTACCTTTTAAAATAAAGTACATCCAAGGAAATTAGTTTTGAATTATAAGCAAAAATTCCTGAAGTAAAAAAGGCAGTAAACCAAACCACAAATAACCACCGCAACTGTTGGCCTTGCTTGTAAGCTCCTAACTACAAGACAGAAGCAAATGAGAAGTGAGAAGATGAAATTTTTCCTTCAAGAAAGGAGACATTAGATTACTGAGATCTGAAAGGTGGCCAGAGCATGACTATCTAGGATTGCCATTCAGCTTTAATGATGTTGTTAAATAAATAAAATAAAAACAGTAATATCACAGAGTCATAATAAGGCTAACAAGTATACAGTAAAAACTACATATTTTCAATGCCCTCTTCCTTATCTTTTAAGGAAAGGTGGCCTAAAAAGCTAGACTTTCCTACGTTTTCTTCCTAATTAACTATTTAGGCTTTATTCACATAGTCATACAAATTACCATATGTATTTTTTTTATCCTCACCCAAGGATTTGTTCGTTGATTTGAGAGAGAGAGGAAAGGAGAGAAAGAAACATTGATGTGAGAGAGAGAGACATGGATCAGTTGCCTCCTGTACGTGACCCAAATGGGAATCAAACCTGCAACCTGGGTATGTGCCCTGACCAGAATCAAACCTGTAACATTTTGTGTATGGGACAATGCTCCAAACAGCTGAGACACTCAACCAAGGTTATTTTTTC
Source organism: Phyllostomus discolor (assembly GCF_004126475.2). Taxonomy (NCBI): domain Eukaryota; kingdom Metazoa; phylum Chordata; class Mammalia; order Chiroptera; family Phyllostomidae; genus Phyllostomus; species Phyllostomus discolor. The sequence goes on along the minus strand of NC_040907.2, from coordinate 86,985,545 downwards.
TTTTTAAATCCATCTCTTGCCCTGGCTGGTGTAGCTCAGAAGATTGATTGAGCATGGGCCTGCAAACCAACGGGTTGCCAGTTCAATTCCCAGCCAGGGCACATGCCTGGGTTGCAGGCCAGGTTCCTGGTGAGGGGTGCGTGAGAGGCAACCACACACTGATGTTTCTCTCCCTCTCTTTACCCTCTCTCTAAAAATAAATTAATAAAATCTTTTTAAAAAATCCATCTCTTGATCCCATCCCCCGCCTCCAGCTACTACCCTGTTAACCTCCACCTTTTCACCACAAAACACCTCCAAATGGTTATATTTTGGTGTCTCTAATTCCTTTTCCATCCTCTCCAACTCATTCCAATTAGGTGTTTCTTCTACCACAACAATAGCTTCTCTCTAGTTCACCCTAAAAGCATAGGTACTCCATAATATAGTTTGAAAAACATACTATACCAACAACTACATGAGTTTGAGAGAAGAACCGAAGTTCTAGATGAGAATGTAGCCCAACTAGCACCTTAATTTCATCCTTGAAAGATCCTGAAGAAAAATCCCACTTGAGCTGCAGCTAGCCTTCTCACCTATGGAAAATGTGAGACAACAAACAGGTGCTGAATTCAGGCACTAAGTTTGTTTATATTAATTATTGTGTAGCAACAGAGTGTGTGTTCAATAATTACTGTTTAGCAAATGGTTTCCTATTCATTTAGATGTTTTGAATAAAAGCTACAGGTACAACTGAAATTCCTGATTGTCTGACTAAAGGCTATTTTGCCACCAATTCATAAGATTTGATATGCTGAGAAATAAGAAAACAGAAAAAGGGCAAAAACCATTCAATCAAGTAGCATATACTAGTAAAAACCAAATTCCAACAGAAATCAAAAAGAGAATTAAGCACTCTTTAATTTTCCTTTTCTATTGCATTTTCAGTATACTCTAAATAAGTATACTCTAAATAAACAACTGTATTACATAAGTTACAAGCACTGATTTAAAAAAAATGAAACAAAGAAATCAGCATAGACAATTTTGCCATTCTGAAGACATGGTATGATTCTAAATAAGAAGAGAATCATCCCTAATACATTTTTAGAATTTTTAAAAATGAATAGTTTGCTTCTGTTCAAATAATTCTTTCACTATGGAAAACCTAAAATATTGTGCTGATGTTTGAAACAGAAATAAAATCCACCAAAAATAAAAATGAATTTTGGGGTACCAGTGAAGACACCCAAGGCAGAAAAATGAAAATAAAAGGTGGCACCACAACAGCCCCCTTATGGCATGGGAGCCCAACACTAACAGACAGCCAAAATCTACCCACTGTCTCCCAGGAAAAGCCGGCTTCCCTCACAGCTCTCACAGGACACAAAATCTCTCCACATGGCCACACAGCAGTCAAAGGGAGTGAAACTCATGCACATATGAAATTCAGTCCATAAAAACATTTCTCCACCCATTTGTGTATTCCCTCTCAGGCCTTGAAGCTCCTCCTCCACCAGCAACCAATTGATTTACAGCCACAGCAGCGACCCCCAGCCAGAAAGGAAGTGACTCAAAGGTGAGTTTAAACAAAACACAGCTCCTGAGAAAGGGCCCTATGCCCACGACAAGAGAAGCTTAAGGTAGCCCCTGACCTGAGACCCACTTCCATCTTTCTTTCAATGATATGGCTATGTTGTTTTCTAATATTAGGAAATGTGTGATAAAAATAATTTTTAAAAGATGAAATTCCTGACTTTGATTTTTAAGCAGAATGTTTTCAAACTGGGTTCAATTCTCCTCTGAAAAGTGAAAATTCCTATAAAGCATTTTGAGACCTCAGGAATAAAAACACATTGGCAGTAGGATTAACCTTTCACCAACAACAGCCCTTAGTTGGGATTTTATATTTGATCTAATAAAAATAATCACTGAGTTTGGAACACATCTAGGATGCACACATTCATCCACCTGGAACACATGTCATCACCCAAGTCGTGCAGCAAAGCCTGCTTCCTGGACAGTGGAGGTTTGTGACAGGAGCAAGGCCAGTGAAAAACAGCTTTAGGTGGCAAGTTTTACCAGGGCAAAATATTTTATCACAAAATGTGGCCCCCAAACTGACTCAATATGAATTATGGTTTATTGTGATGATTAAATGTAAAAGGTGCATAATTGGAGCTCATTAAGTATTGTTATTTATATTATTAGATATTATTACTCAGTAATCATGATTAAAAACATTATAGTTATATTTGATTGAGCTGGTTAGGAACATTTGACAGGTAAAATTAAATGATTTATTACTGAGATAAAGCCTTCTCGATAAAGTATAATAGTTCCTAAGAGATGACACATTGGCAGTAGAGTGTATCTTTCACTAGACAAGAAAAATATTGAAAGAGAAGTACCCTCATACCACTGGTCACAAAGTACTAGCTTTGGCCACAGTGGTATGTTTACTATCTTTTTTTCTTCTGGTCATTTTGGTATATCTTTAAAGTAATTTATTTAAAATTGTAATGGAAAAACTACTTTAGAAACTCCTTTCATTTCAACTCATTTTTATAATAGCAACACATGAAGCCCCAAAAGAATATATGTGGTATAACTGCATGTGTCATAATCATTGTTGATTTAAGAAAAAAACACATTCAGGGAAGAATAGCAAATAAGCACTTGCCAGGATCATTGTTAAGATAACATTTTTCAGATAATATAGCATATACAGGAAAGAGTAGCAAATCTGGGAACCACATCAGAAAATTGCAACAAGCATGTTCCAGAACACTGAGTACCAAAATACAAGGAGATTCCCACTCATTCATTCAACAAATAGGGCAGTGACACTAGGGATTCATTGCTAACGCAACCTACCCATGAAATACTGTGGCAAACTATAAACACGTCTCAAACACACAGAATGTAAGCAATACAGTGCTAAATACCAAAAAGAATACCACAAAGTGCCCTGGAACTCCAGTAAGTAGTATCTTGAGATAATCAGAGACAGCCCCATCAATAAGGTGAACTTCTGAGGCAAGATAAGGGGCTTGTGGATTGAGGTGGGTGGAAAGGAAAGGAGGCATTTTGGAGCATAAGGAAAGGCAAGCCACTGCTGCAGAAGCACCTATAGGGAACAGATCCTGCCAGTTCTAAATGGACTCTGCAGGACAACTGAAGAGTTATGCAAAAGGTCGCTAAGGAGAAAAGAAAGAAGACACATATCTGCATCCAGGTAAAAGTACAGAAAGGTGGGAAGTAAACAAATCCAGGAGCAAATTTGGTATGTGGTTTCAACTTTCTATTATGGAGGGGACATAATTCATGAACTAGAAAACAGCATACCAGGAAAGCAAACTAATCAGAAAGTTACATGCACAATTTCAAAATAAACTGCTGAATCTAATAATAAAATATAAGCTATTTTTATTTTATTCCATATAACCAATATACCCACTAAAACAATTATACACAAAATTTGGATTTTAGCCCTGGTTGGTATGGTTCAGTGGATTCAGTGCCAGCCTACAGACCACAGAGTCACCAGTTCAACTCCCAGTCTAGGGCACATGCCCTGGTTGCAGGTCACGTCCCCAGTAGGGGGCATGCAAGAGGCAACCACACACTGATGCTTCTCTCCCTTTCTCCCTCCCTCCCCCTCTCTAAAAATAAATGAATAAATAAAAATCTTTTTTTAAAAAAGCTGGATTTTACTCTGAGTTTCTCTTTTCCCATGTCACTAAGTTTCTACCTAAGAAAATAAAAAGGATAAAAATATAGAATTCTCAATTTAAATATCTGCTTTAGTTTTCAAGGCTATGCTTTTAAATAAGTTTTCCCTAAAATTTTAGTTGTTATATCAAAAATATAAACAGATATCAGTGATTCATTATCAAGGAAGTGTGACAATTTCCCTAAAACTTTTTTCATGGTAAAAAATAACCTATAATCTCTAAGTAAGTTGTAAAATCATTTCTAACATTTTTAAAAAAAATTTTTAGGACATTAGCCAATGTAAGAATGTAAAGCAGCAAGTAATGGAACATGACTAACAGAGAAGAAACCAAAGTATTATGGACCACAGTAAAACTGTCTATCTAGAAAGCTCAAATGAATCAACTGATAAATTACTAGGGCAAATAGTATAGTGATGGTTATAAATTTCAAATTTTTAAAAATTTGCCCTGACTGGCATGGCTAGGTTGGTTGAGGCATCATCCTGTATATCAAAAGGTCGAGGGTTCAATTCCCCATCAGGGTATATGCCTGGGTTGTGGGTTTGGCCCCCAGTCAGGATGCGTGGGAGGCTACCAATCAATATTTCCCTCACATCAACATTTCTGTTTCTTTCTCTCTCTCCCTTCCTCTCCTTCTGGAATCATAGATATATCCTTAGATGAGAACTAATAAAATTTTTTTTAATCAACAGTATTTTTCAATAACCAACAGGAAATAAAGTTATAATGAAAAACATATATATGAAGCAGTTTATTTGAAGTAAATTACAAAAATTTACTACCATGAAAGAAGGTCAGAATAAATAGAAAAAACTAACCTCACATAGGAAGATTGAACGGTATAAAATTCCAGCTCTACCCCAATTATTTTAATGTAATTCCCAATGGAAATTTCGATAGTGGTAGGAGGAAGGTTAGGAGAAGAATTTTAAAAATAATCCCCCAGTCCATTTGAAAAATTGAACACATTACAGAAGCTAGGAAATTTTTTTAAAATAATAACAAGAAACAATAATGAAAACTGACACAAGGGCTGTCACAGTAAATAGATTGAGATATTTTAAAACAATATAAATTTTCATAAACTAATGAAGAAATAAATGATATAGAAAGTGTTAAAATTTTTTTATATGTAGGAGAAAAATAAACTGATCTCCACTTCATGCCATGTGCCAAAATAGATCATACAGAGTTGTGTACAGTTGTTATATATTTTTAAAAAACAAAACTATCGGTAATTCTTTAACTGATTTTGGGTTAGGAATGACTGTTCTATAAAAGTATATGAAATAAATGAAAGATATATAAATTGGATCACATGAGAATTTAAGAGTATTGATGTTTACAAACATCAAAAATTTTGAAAGGTTATAGAAGAAACTGGGAATGGTTTCTGAAGTGAATGATGAAGTCGGTGACTATTACCTGAGCTCTGGGGCAAACTATCAGCTCTTTGAAATGCTGATGGCCTTTTCAATATCCTACACTATATAAATAGTTCTTTGCATCATTTTAAATAGAGATCTGGGAAACGCAAGCATACTTTTTTTTCAAGAAAAAAATCTGGGCTTTTGAAATTATTTGCTCAGAGAGATAGCACATGTGTGAAGAAATATGGTTTCTGTGGTTTTAGAAACACTTTGGTAAGAAAACTTCCAATTACATGGGTATTAAATAAAGTCTCTTGAGACTTTAAAAAAACATCAGACTGCCATGTCTTTGTTCTTTAAGAGAAAACGACTCTCATTTTACAACTCTAGAATGATGTTTTTAGAAGTAAGGTTTTTTTCCCTCTACTCTGAGGTCTTTAGTTGAAAAACCTTATCCTTTGGCTTGTTTTAATGCCAAAGGTGACAGTAACTGATAAATAAAAACAGAATAAGAAAACACAGATGAAAATAGTTCAAGTACATTTATGACTGTGATTTTTCATATTAAGTATTACAAGAGGTCTGTGCTGCATAGGTCCATGTTTCTCTGAGTTTGCATGGGAAAGACATTAAGCAAGTGGGGAAGCACCTCTGAGGTTCAGCACAATCGAAACAAAACTTGCCTGTCTCTACTATGTGAAAGGCAAAATACCTGCTGCAAAGGTATAAAAAAGAATGCGGTTAAATGCATTGGTATTCACTATCTACTATACTTATTATACAAACAAGTACTATCACTTACAATGTATAATATGACCAAATAAAATGAGATCTATGTTTGTATATCAAATGCTAAAATTTCTTCATTTTCTATTTTTCTAGGTATTTGATTTTCTTTGTTTACTGGTCACACAATTTCTCCAAAAACATAATTCTCCAGAAGTAATAGTGAAAAACTCATTCATGACATTTTTATACAATGAATCACCCACTATAATTTTGCCTCATCTAAATGCATTGCTAAAATATTAAAAATAATTTACATTATAATTACTACTGATGCTCAGTAACATGTTAATTTTCACCTAAGAATATGTGCTCAGGAGAAACAGAGTTTGAACCCAATTCTATCTGAATATCTGTGCATTTAATTAAATCAATTCTAGATTTCAATTGTTGATAAAAGTACAAGACACAAAGAGTTAAAACATACCTATTTATAGCTTTATGGATACAGTCCATCAAACTGGAAAGCTTCAACACTATCAGCTTTTTGAAATGCTGATGACCCTTTCAATATCCTACACCATATAAATAGTTTTTTGCATCATTTTAAATAGAGATCTGGGAAACACAAGCATACATTTTTATTTCAAGATATAAAGTGCACCTGCTGGTGAACTTTACATAGTTCCCTGTCACTCCATTTGTCATTCTCACTTCCCCCTCCAGCTTTCAGGAGAGCACTTGCTCCTCTTTCAGGCTTAAGTCATCACAAAGGATCAGATGGGGACAGATCTGAAATGGACAAATTTACAAAGAACATTCTTGCACATGGATTTGCATACACATACTAGCATTTTTAGGATACACTTCTGAAAGTTGAATTGCAGTCCTGACTGGTGTGGCTCAGTTGGTTGGGTGTCATAATGCAAAACAAACCATAGCAGTTCTATTCCCAGTCAGGGCACATACGTGGGTTGCAGGTTGGTCCCCTGGTCAGGTCACGTGCCGAGAGGCAACTGATTGTTGTTTCTCTCCCTCTCTTTCTCCCTCCCTTCCTCTGTCTCTAAAAGTAAATAAATAACATTTTAAAAAATAAAATTTTAAAAAGTTGAATTGCAATGTCAAATAATTTATGTATATTTTTAATTACAGAAATTCTATTTTCTTCCTTTTTATTGATTACATTGGGGTGACACTGGTTAACAAAATTATAAAGGTTTCAGGTGTACAATTCCACATCAGTTTTTAAATTTTAAATGCATTTTAAATTTGAATATATACGGCCAAGTGGGATCTCCCAAGCAGGGTGCAATGCACTAGCACTCCACCAACAAATCCCACCAACAATGTATGGGATCACACTCCTAGCACTCTGTAACACCACACATGATCAAGCCACTTTACTTCTCTTCTGCCAGACAGCTTTACTTTAAATAAAGTTATACTACATAATTTGTAAGAAGGCATTTTTACATCCTACTTTGTACAAAATACAGTTGCTTATTCTCCACAATATCAAACAGTTTAACCATATGAAGCCGAAGCATCAGGGTATCCTCAATATAGATGGATAGAAATACATTTATAAAAGAGCAAATGATGAATAGAACAGCCATAAAGTCCCACAAAGGTACAGAAAGAGTAGCAAATGTGAAAATGACTGGGAATGTATTCATGGAAAAGGTGAGGCTCCACCTAGGTACTCAATGATGAATGAAGTCTGGAGAGCCAGAAAGGAATGAGGGAGATACAACAGATGGTGTATATACAAACAAAATGAGCGAAACCTGAGTTCAAAGTTAAAACCCAGATACTTAATGTGATATGTTGCTGGTCTAACACCTGGCTAGGGATTGCTCAAAACACCAACAGGCCAGTCAGACAAGAGAAGCACAGACAACAAATAGCAGTTTCACAAGTAAGAGTTGCCAGAAAGCGTTTCTAAAAATCAATTATACCCAGAGACCAGCAATTCAGAAAGGCCCCCTCCTCTACTATAGGTGATTACATGTATCCTTTAAAAAAAGGCTCAGAACCCAGCCAGGCAGAACTTTTCTTACACATTTTCTAGATTCACTATAGGACTCCTGTGAAAGTAATTACTTAATTGTGGTGCTCAAAATAAGTAAATCAAAACACTACAGCTTTACCATCATGTTTGTTTTAATCCTTAGCCAAGGACATTTTCTTATTGCTTTTAGAGAGAAAGGAAGGGGGGGGGGGTGGAGAGAGAGACAGAGAGAGAGAAATATCACTGTGAGAAACATTTCATTGATCAGTTGCCTCTTGCACACACCCTGAATGGGGATTGAACCTGCAACCTTTTGGTTTGCTGGATGATGCTCCAACCAACTGAGCCACACGGGCGAGGGCATGCTTTATAATCTTGCTGATAACTGCAATTCAGTCATTTCAGGCCAGAAACAGCAACATACTCCAGCAAAAACAAGAGTTTTTTGGGGTTTTTTTTTTTTTGAGGAGGAGAGAGACACTTGGGTTCAAATTCTGACCCTGTCTTAACTACTCCCATTTAAACTCTTGAAACCAGAATTTCTTCATCTGCAAAAATCAAAATGGTTATAAATGCTACACAGAGGAAATGAGATTTATTTCACATATGTTTGTATATATACACACATGGTCTGTCCAAAAGGTAGTCTGCCATGTAATATGAAAAATAGAGTTTTTTGAAGAAAATAACAAGATACAAGAAACATCTTACATAGGACAATGACACCTCAATCCCCTTCAGAGTAGGCACTTTAGGACCTCACACTGTTCTTCCAATAGCCATCAGCTGCCCCACTGTATTTTCCTGAATCTCATTGATGGTCTGAAACCTCTCCCCTTTCAAAGGTGATTTTAGTTTTGGGAAAAGCTAGACGTCGCAGGACGCCAAATCTGGGCTAAAGTGAGGCTAAGTCACCTGGGTGATCTGATGTTTCTCAAAAAAACTCTGCATGAGACTTGATGCATGTGTGGGCTAACCACCAGTTGCCTATTGCTGGTGATTGATTGCCCATAGCTGTGAGGCCTTCTGAATCAGTTGAATAGTTTCCGTGGAAAAATGTTCAAGCTTAACGCAAAATCTGATGATCGTTGCTCTATGTGCTCAGTCATTTGAATGTGATGGCCACACAGTTCACATGCTCACTCAATGGCATCTACTGCTCCCACTGACTGGCACAGTGAAGTCCTCATTGTTCACACATGCAAACATTCCAGTCCACTGCCCGTGGCTGCCACATTACACTGATGTCATGCTAACCACTCTTGTTATATTTGCAATGGCTGGGTTTTTTCCAGACAGACCTCATACACACACATAAATATACATAAAAATGCCTTTATCATCCTTTCCTATTTATTTGAAGTAAAATAAAAAAATACAGTATCACTTAAATATTGATGGCTCCTAAGCACTTCTTTTAATTTTCTCTAATTTCACTAGCATAATTACATCAAAACAGAAAAAAACTACCTGGTGGAAAAAAATGCCTAGCCAATCCAAAATGCAGAATGGTACATTTTAGAAGTTACCAATACAAAAATAAAGTATTTTGGATTAAATTCAAGAAGTCATATAAGAATTAATATAACATTCTTGATTTTGGCAATCAACCTAAGAGCTGGGCAACTAAGAATTATTCACTTTGCTAAGTAAAAGCACATTTGTAATACTGCTCTTCTATGCTCCTTAGTACTGAGCCACTATATTTTTAATATCGCTCATCCCTTGTTGTGACTCTAATCATCTTTCCAAATATGAGCATTTCCCATACTCCCCCTTCACACATTATCATTAGCTGCTCGGGCACAATGTCATAGGCAATGTACTGATAAATGATGCTAAAACCATGTAACAATGCCCTTGTTTGCTTCATTTCCTCTGACTCTAAAACACCCTATGCCCAACATAACACAGGTGTGCACTTTACATGCATTAAAAGTAGGGTTCTCTCAGAGAGCATGGTTTAAATAAAGCAAATTGCATTAATCTGAGTAGCTCAGCTATTTTCAGTTTATCAATCACTAAAACCAGCCAGAAGCTGCTAGACTATCATCTTCAAAACTTCACATAAATAAATACGTAAGTTTCTTAACATTCCATGCTTTCAATTAGCCTTTCTATGTCTCTGCTCACTTCTTTTTTATAACTATATACTTCTTCCTATTGATTCTTGGCATTTCCTATTGGCAGGAAAACATTGCCAACCAAATATAATGTAATGCATTTATGCAGTGCTTTTAATTAAGTCATTTTGGAACCTCCTTAGCATTCCAATGAAGATGATATGGTACTATCTTCCTGAAGGGGAGAGCAGTTTAATTTTTCTTTGTCCTTCCAGTACCCAGCCCAGTGCTGGCTACACAGTAGGTGTTTGGTGTCTGTTACACATTACCAGAATGACACAGTCCTGGGTTTGAATCCCATCACCAGTACTTGCCAAACCTAACCTGGACCCTGAGCAAATCCTGTTACCTCTCAGGACATCAGTTTCCTGTCTGAAAAATGGGGATAAAGAATATCCATTTTACAAAGTTTCTATGAAGACTAAATAATACAGTATTTAAAGTCATTAGCAAAGTAATTCACACATAAGTGCTTAAGAAATTATAGATGATTTTCACCAAACCATGCATATATCTTCACACAAGTTATCTCTGAGATCATGAATTACATAAGTAATGTTGGACAATGGGTTCAGAGTAATACCTCCTTTAAGACCAGTGACTATAAAGGAGTGGGACTAAGCCCTACAAAGCAGCAAGTGTTCTCTGAAATGTGCTTTGATTATTTGGGAATATTACCCACACCTTGTCTCATGGCCCAGTTCTGTCATACTCCCTTTAGAGTTAACCCTACTCCGTTACCATGACCCAGGAACAACTAATGAGAGTCCTAGGCCAACTAATCTCCAGTTCTCCCTTATATATGTCCTTCCTTTAGGTATTCCCTACTGGGCCTATTATTCCAAAGAGAAATGAATGGCAGTAAACTTAACCTTCAGGGTCACTTTATCTGAAGAAAAATCCCAGCCACTAGGAGAACACTATTTTGTGAGCCCTTCTCCGTGGCAAGAAGGGCTCAAACAAGTACAACATGGAAGGCTGTACATGAGGGAAGCATGACATTTAAATACTCCAAGATTTGAAACATGGCTCTGGTTAATCTTTCATTACTAGTTTCTAAATATGAAGCACTTAAAACTACAAATCAATAGTCTAGTAAACACACCTTTAAAAAGGTGACATTAAAATTAAGAATACCATGATTCATTCAACTAAGCAAAATAAGAAAAAAAATTAAAATCTTTTATCAAAAGACCACCTATGAAAACTTCACAGTCCATAAGAAATAACAGTCCAAAAAATATTTGGGAGATTCTCAATCAACAAGTATTGATTTAATGTCTCCTATAATACTACTAACATTTGTACAGTCTTTTTAAAGTTACGAAGTATATTCAAAAGCTTGCATGTTCTTACTACCCAAATTTAACTACCTCATCTGAATAAATGAATAGATCTCCAGGAGAGCCTGGAGGCATAATCCAAAGGGGTCTATTAATGAACATGAAATTCCTTTAATGATACATTCCTGAATTTTCTAATCCATAATACCCCTGTATTGGTTACATAATAAAACGTCCATTTAAAAACTCCTAAACAGCCAGTGAAAGCCCTGGCTGGCATAGCTCAGTGGATTGAGTGCGGGCTGCGAACAAAAGCATCACAGGTTCAATTCCCAGCCAGGGCACATGCCTGGGTTGTAGGCCACAGCCCCCAGCAACCACACATTGATGTTTCTCTCTCTCTCTCTCTCTTTCTCCCTCCCTTCCTCTCTAAAAATAAATAAAATCTTAAAAACAAACCTCCTAAATAATGGGGTTCAGAGAGTATTCACTGGTGAATATACCCAGGTGCTGGGAGGGTGGCATGCCATGAGAGACTCAGCCACCCTGCCCGACCACCTCCCAAAACATCCCCCTGTGCAACTCTTCTGTTCAACTGTTCCTGAGTGGTATCCTTTATATATACATTGGTAATGTGAGAAGTAATGGTGACTAGCATCTAAAGGTGGGAGGAGTCTGGGGAACTAAGTCCTTTACCTGTAGGATGTGGGCTAATGCTGGATAGTTAGTGCAGAATTGAATTGAATTACAGGAAACCCAGTTGGTGTCAGAGAGTTGGAGAATCAGTTAGTAAGTATTTATTTGGTATCAAAAATGTTATGAGTGAAGCCCTAGCCAGGTTGCTCAGTTGGTTGGAGCATCATCCAGTACACCAAAAAGTTGTGGGTTCCATCCCCAGTCCAAGTGCATGGGAGAGGCAACCAATCAGTTTCTCTCTCACACTGATGTCTCCCTCTCTCTCTCTCTCTCTCAGATTAATAAATGCACCCTAGGGTGAGGATTAAAAAAAATTGTTGAGTAAAAAAACAACTCAAGGCACCTCAGCCACAACAGGACAATTATAGTCAATTAAGAGACACTGGTAAATTCATCCAAGATTTCACTCACATTCATAATTTTGACGATCACTCTAATTTTGGGAGAAATTGAATGAAGTAAAGCATGTGACTAATTTTGGAAATCAGTATGCTACAGAAACTTAAAAATATTGTACTAGGAAGTCTACTTCAAGTAACAAGAGAATTACATTCTTCCAACTTGCTTATGAGATGGTTGGCAGCCACTCATTTCTTAAAGAAACAATGTTCACTGGAGTGGTCGGAAATCTATCAGGCCACTGGGTACCTGAAACAGCACTAACCCCAGATTCTACCTACCCAAGAATCTAGCACACCAGAATCCACCTGCCACACAGAACAAGACCATTTTGAAAAGGAATGTTCTGACCTTGCGGCTGGGATGGTAGCACTAGAAACTCTCCCCTCCTCTAGCTTCTCAGACAGGGCACTCCCTCACATCAAGGCCCACAGCAGCTCATTTCACCATAGCTGTCCCCACAGCAAAAGTTGGCTGATGAAGGTTTGTTTATAAGATAATGTCTGGGAGCAGTAGTGGGGGACAGAAGAGCTCTGTAGCACCTAACTGGGTCCATCTGCAGTAATTAAAATTCCCTACTGTTGACATTCAGGTTCACAGAACAAAGTTCAAGCCTTGGAGCTGCAGTGGAAAAGGTAGTCCCAAAAAGAATGGTTTAGAAGTCATTCGTACTACAAAAGGATTTCAAACAACTTCGTGTGATTTTTTCTTTAAATCCTCACCCAAGGATATGCTTATTGATTTCAGAGAGAGAAACATCGATGTGAGAAAGAAACATCAATTGGTTGCCTCCTGTACCTACCCTGACAAGAGATCAAACCTACAGCCTAGGTACTTGCAACATTTTGGTGTACAGGATGACACTCCAACCAACTGAGCCACCTGGCATCACATCATACCTTGAAAGCCAAAAGAAATAAAATATGGAGCACCAAGACACCTAAAACACACTGTCATCAGTTACACTTCAAATTCACAAAGTTAACAATAAAAAGATATAGTATATTTCACAGGTGTGATGCACCAGAGGGACTGCGTTAGGAAATTGAGGCAGCCATTCCCCATGGTCCTATGGGAACTCTGAAGAAGAGAGCTAGGCCAGAACTTGACTCTTAACCAGTTAATTTTTTATAATATGGCATTGTCCATGAGCAGATACAAAGATCCTAATATAAAAATGAAACAGGGGTCCTCCTATCTTCATATCATTCATGCTCAAAACAAAAGGAACAGCAAGACCACACAACTATTCTCTTCTAGACCACAGTCGGGGTAATGGATGGGAGAAGGGAGACTGAGTTGTCTGCTCAGATTAAAATACTTTCCTACCTGACATCAAACTGTATTACAAGGCCACTGCAATCAAAACAGCCTGATACTGGCAATAAAAACAGGCACATGGACCAGTGGAACAGAATGGAGAGCTCAGAAATAAACCCAAGTTTCTACAGTCAATTAATATTTGACAAAGCAGGCAGCAGCATAATATGGAGTAAAAAATGCCTTCAACAAATGGTGCTGGGAAAGCTGGACAGCTACATGCATAAAAATGAAACTCAAGCACCAACTTACACCATACACAAAAGTAAATTCAAGGTGGATAAAAGATTTAAATATAAGCCGTGACACCATTAAAGTCCTAGAGGAGAACATAAGCAGAAAAATCTCAGATATTTCACACAGCAACATTTTTACTGATATGCCCTCTAGAGCCAGAAACATAAAGAACAGAATAAACAAATGGGATGTCCTCAAAATAAAAAGCTTCTGCATGGCTAAAGAAAATAGTATTAAAATGAAAAGAGAACCAACTGTGTGGGAAAACATATTTGCCAATGATAGATTGGACAAGGGTTTGATCTCCAAAATATATAAAGAACTCACACAACTCCGCTCTAAGAAAACAAACAACCCAATTAAAAAATGGGCAAAGGACTTGAACAAACACTTCTCCAAAAAGGACATACAGAAGATCCAAAGACACATGAAACAATGTTCAATATCGCTAGCTATCAGAGAAATGCAAATTAAAACCACAATGAGATACCACTTCACACTGGTCAGAATGGCCATCATAAACAAAGCAACAAACAACAAGTGTTGACAGGTTGTAGAGAAAAGAGAACCCTAGTGCACTGTTGGTGAGATTGCAGACTGGTGCGACCACTATGGAAAACAGTATGCAATTTTCTCAAAAAACTAAAAATGAAACTGCCTTTTGACCCAGCAATTCCACTGCTGGGATCATATCCTAAGAACCCTGAAACACCAATCCAACCTATGCACCCCAATGTTCATAGCAGCACAATTTACAATAGCCAAGTGCTGGAAGCAACCTCAGTGCCCATCAGTAAATGAATGAATCAAAAAGCTTTGGTACATTTACACAATGGAATTCTATGCAGCAGAAAGAAAGAAGGAGCCCCTACCCTTTGCCACAGCATGGATGGAACTAGAGAGCATTATGCTAAGTGAAATAAGCCAGGCAGTGAAAGACAAATACCATATGATCTCACCTTTAACAGGAACCTAATCAACAAAACAAACAAGCAAGCAAAATATAACCAAAGACACTGAAATTGAGAACAGGCTGACAGTGACCAGGCGGAGAGGGGAGGGGATTTCCACGGTAAGGGGTAAAGGGTTTGCAGGAACAATTATAAAGGACACATGGACAATAACGGGGATGCGGGGGGGGGGGGGGGGAAACAGAGGAGGGAGGTGGGGAGAGGTGGGGGGAAAGGCAGAAAACTGTACTTGAACAACAATGAAAAATTAAAAAATAAAAATAAAATAAAAAATCTAATTTCGGATTAAAAACTAAGATCCAGTTAGGCTAAGTTCCTGGAGTAAACATAAGAATTCAATGGCAGAACTTAGACTAAGTGGGAACAAGAAAAAGAGTGATAAGTTTACCTCTATCAATTTGATTTCTTCTCCTAACTCATATTCTACTTTTCCATAGAGTGTTTTGTATGTTCTTTTCTGCCATGACCTAATATTGCCAAAAAAATATAAAAGTTTGAAAGATTAAAAAAATACTTTCCTACATATTTTTTAAAAATCTTGCCCTGGCTGGCATAGCTCAGTGGATTGAGCATGGACTGCGAACCAAAGTGTCGCAGGTTCGATTCCCAGTCAGGGTACATGCCTGGGTTGCAGGCCATGACTCCCAGCACCTGCACATTGATGTTTCTCTCTCTCTCTCTCTGTCTCCCTCCCTTCCCTCTCTGAAAATGAATAAATAAAATCTTTAAAAAAAAAACCTCTTACAGGTAGACTCTTCCCAATTTCTTTTCTTACATTTTGGAGGAAGTCCCTTAATTCTGGCCTGTACTGAAATCTAGTATAAAGGGATGTCTGATTTAACATTAACAAATATAAATGATAAACATTTAGATGTTTTTAAATCTATTAAGTTCAGTATTTTAAGGTAATCTGCAAAAAGTAACATGAATTTCAAGGACTCTCCTACTATTTAAGAACAGGTCTATCCTATCCCATGCCTGATCTCTGAAGAGGATAAAATTTCACAAAATGCTACCAAATGTCAGCTGTATAAACCAGGAGTCAGTATGTTATTTCTTTTTTTTAATAGTATATTTTATTGTATTTTTCCATTCCCATTTATCCCCCTTATACCCTCTTCTTCCTTCATGCACCCCTTCCTCCCCATAATCACCACACTGTTGTCCATGTCCATGAGTCCTTTTTCACTTAATCCCTCCATCCTCCAACCCCTGCCCCCTCAGAACTATCACCCTGGTCTCTATCTATGAGTCTGTGTCTATTTTGCTTGTTACTTCAGTTTGTTCATTAGATTCCACATAGGAGAGAAATCATATGGTATTTGTCTTTCTCCAGCTGACTTATTTCACCTGGCCAGTGAAATAATGTTCTCCAGGTCCATCCATGCTGTTGCAGAGAGTAAAATGGTTTTGTCTTATGGCTGAGTAGTATTACATTGTGTAAATGTACAATAGTTGTTTTATCCACTCATCTACTGATGGACACTTGAGTTGCTTCCAAAACTTGTCTATTGTAAATAACAAAGCCCAGAATAATATCACTGCCCAGAGGGACCCAACACAAGGTGAAAGGCAGTGTGGGTGTAGCTGCCTGCTGCCCCTGACTTTCTATTTTCTCATGTGAGGCAGGTTGTAGCCTCGTCAGTCTCAGGATAAAGGGTCAAAAAGGAGAAAGGGAGGGAAAGGTCAGCTCAGCGCTGTGGCACACAGTGACACAAGATGTAACTGCAGACCCTCTGGGCCATCTTCTCAATCCACAGTGGACCTTTTCTGTGTGTGCTCTTCATCAACTCCCTTGACACACTACCTAGATTTTGGATTAAATAACAGAAAAAAATGTACATTAGTATGTTGCCTACTAAATAATACGCAATAAAGAAATGTTAGTTTCTTTCCTTTTTTTTTTTTTGGTCAGGGAGAGGAAATGATTGGTGAGCGTTACATCAGCTGACTTTTAGGCACAATTTCCTTAGAGAGAGTTAACTGATATACTGCTGGGGAACAAGGAATCAGGGCAAAGGCACAGCTGCATTTGTTTGTGAGCAGCCTGAGCTGACTGACCATTAATTATCATGACTATGTTTTTACAAACCTACTCTATATTTGATGGGTTTAATGCCTTAATACTGATTTTGGCTACAACAATAGTTAGCTGCACTAACTAGCTGAATTCATACAAGAGAATTCAGTTAGTTAAGAGGCTAATATGTAAGTTAATGCAAAGAGCCTATCAGTAGGTCAGTGATACCAAATGCTACCCCCTCAGAAAAAACAATCCTCAGCACAACTGTACTGTATGCTCCCCACACTCACTACTCCAAGCATCTGCTGACACTTGAACATGGAGACATTAATGATTACAGAACACTGTGGCTGTGAGTGAAGGCACACTGAAAGCTCCCATGTCATTGATACACTCCAGGCCCAGGTGTCTAATGGGAATGGAATGACCAGGCTGCTGTTGTCCTGGAACTCAAAGCTTTAACAAAGATGGTAGAGGAGTGGAAAAAAAGGAAGAACCTGGCTGTTTCCTCAGCAGTGCCAGGCCCAGCCAATCTTGTCCCTGCTGGAACCACTCACTCCCTGCTGGTCCTAGATAAGGACCTCCAGGAGGCTCTCAAAGCAGTCATTTGAACCCTGGGGACAGCCGCCATGTGGTCAAGGCTTCACCTGTAGAGCTGCTGGATGATCTTGTGCATGATGTTAATGATTTGACTGAAGAAAATAAAAAAGTGTTGCTCCTGAAATGTCAAGGTCCCTACTCTGGAATCCATACTGCCCAAAATAAATGTCCTTTCAGTCCTCAGCACAGTAACCTGGCTTTTCCTGGGGCTAAACATAAGCCCCAACATGACTGAGTTACACATCAGAGGGGATAGGGACAGAGTAAGCTCTCCAGTGAAGGTCACTTAAAGTAAATAATACCGTACTGAACGATCCTGGATCACCCTCCTTTGGAGTTTCTCCAGTTACATAAGGATAAGATAGGAGGTGACTGTCACGGGAAAAACAAACAAATAAAAAGTGTGTATATGATCTAAATTGTAAAAATATATAGGTAAATAGCCACACAAAAATGTTGTACCTGTGAATGTTCCCCAATAGTAGGTGAGAAGTCACCTCACCAGTTTCTCCCTGACATTGAGTGTTATTGAGTTCTTGTCAATTCTGCCAACTAATGGTTAACAATGTATGTTTATTCATTTGTTTTACTATTTGTAATATTTAAAATGTTTTCATATTTTTATTAAACCTTTGTAATTTTTCCCTTAAACTGGCAATTCTTGATTTTACTGCTAGAGTGACCATTGTTTTCGAACAATTTCATCCATCACATATATTGCATATATCAAAATTATTTGGCCAACTGCATGTCATCCTTTCTTATGATGTGTGATAAGAAAAATAATCATTTAATAAATTTATCACTAAGCAAAATTGTGGCACCTTCCTAAACAGTAGACAATTTTTTCATGGCTACACTGAAAATACATGCAAAATATTTCTGATACTTGTGTTTTAGAAACCTGTTGCTTGAGCTGGAGGAAGATTGTACGCCCTACAAGAAATGCTTGTTGCTCCTGCTCTTCAGCAACTGGGTGATCCCTACATCCCTGAGGCTTGGGAGTCAGACACAGCTGAAACCGGCCCCTGCACAGGGAGGCAGACAAAGCAGCAGAGACCATGGCAGTCTCTGCCTATTGCTGGACAGCAGAGAGGCAGCATTTAGCATACTCATTAGGTGTACTCATTTTGCTCCCTGATGGTAGCAAAAAATTAATAATGCATCACTTTGGCAATTTCCTTAGCTGCGTATTCAAGCTGGAAAAAGATCTGCCTCAAGTGCTATGACATGCAGTATTCAGCAATTTCTCTTCCCTTTGACAGAGGAAAAAAAATTTAAAACATCTACAAAAGCTGCCAACTTACAAAGGGATGAGATATCAAAAAGGATTAATATGCCATGTATCTATGGGGTAACCAAGCAAACAGAAATATTCTTTTTTAATCTAAAAAGACTAAGCAAAATTAAAAGGAACACTTACAAGTGAAAGCCATATTTGATAAAATGTCAAATTTCTTGAATTCTGCACCTGTGAGCTACATAGGAAGCACAAGGAACCAGATGTTTGCCAGCGCTTGCTAACAAACTCCTTCCTGCTGCAAGATAGCATGTCTCTCAACATGACAATCTAAGGAGGCAGGGAAGTGACAAAGGAAACATGTGGTCTGTTCTCCGTGGAAAGCCTATCTGACTCTCCTTCCACAGGACACTGTACTCTTAATGCACATCTTTCTAGAAGAGGGATTACATCTCAGGGGCTCAAGCCAAGCCCAGTAAGGCTAGATTTCATCATTTCATCACAGTATTACAATAAACAACTACAACTTCTCAAACACTTTCTGTACATAGTTAACTATATACCTGTTTTGGGTCCCTGAATGTGTGCTCTTAATACGTTGGTAAATGGAAATTCATTTCACAAAAATAATTCAAGGGCTCCTTTACTGACATGTTCAAAATACAAGAAACAGAAGAACTGAGAAAGGGAAGAGAAGATGGTTCAGAGGTGGTAGGATCCACAGTATCACATAAGAGCAGAAAGAAACTGTAACAAACACTTTGGTAAAAAATGACAGTCTCTTCCCTGCAATTATCCCTAAAAACAGCAGTGATTGGCAGGTAAGGGGGGAAAAAGGTAGAATCAATTATACATTAATTGGTGAAGACAATAAACCCCAGAAGAAAAATGCTAATCAGTTTCAAGCAGGAACTGTGTAAGTTCATTATCCTCACTCCTTTCTGTATATCTGTACAGCCCTGTACAATAGGGGCTGCTATCACTGCAGAACCAGAGTCAGCCGTGGGAAGTCCTTGGTGAGACCAGCTTCCTGCCAGCTATTTCCTCAGGCCCAGCAGTAACAAAACCTTCACCAGTCTGGTCATCCGGCTCTGTCTTCCCAGCTGGCTGACAGGAAACCCTAGTTACAATTCTGGATGACAGCTGTTCTCAATCCTACATATTCATAACATAAGAGTAACTCATAATGAAAAGTCTGTAAGAAAAGCATAACTCACTACTTGTGTAATTCTGGCTGTAGGGAAAGCTGTAGGAAAACTTTTGAGCATCTCATAAATCATGATGTAAACATAACCCTGTCTTTACAAGGCCAACCCTTGGTATCTCTATTGAGCCAAGAAGGGTAGCCCAGGATGCCATGAAAGACATGCAACATTATCCTGTCTGTTAGAATTCTGTCAGTTTAAATGACCCAGTGGGTTTTTAAAATACGTAATAGGACATAGAGAAAGAAAAACTGCCTTGAGAGAAAAAAACATTGCAGATTAGAAGGAAAACTTCTAGAATTTTCACATTTAATGACAAATTACATGCCATATTCTATCCTTGTGGTTATATCATTATACCTCCATAATAAATACTTTTAATTTCCCCCCTGAAAATACACAGATACTTTAATAAAAACAAAAACAAAAAAAGAAATCCCACCCAGAAACAAAATTATTGATGTCATAAGCTAATAAAAATAATAACATTGCAGTGGCTTCCAAGATAAAAGTTTTCAAATAAAACAGTAATTTCTGGTGGGTGTTAGAGAAGATGGAACCCATTGCCTATAAAATAGTAGAAATAATCCACAACAATCCAGACTTTGATTAATAACACAAGAGTTTAGTCAGATGAAGAGGAATACAGACATAAAAATCAAACTCCCATCATTATTATCTCTGGAAGCATTTTTGAAACTTTCCCCTTTGGACATAAGTTTTTCTCCTCAAAAATACCAGACCAAAGACAAAACAAAACAAAAAATGAAACAAAACAAAACAAACAGCAGACAGAGAACAATGAATCCTGTCTGCACAGACACCGAGAGGAACTCAGGGCCCAAGTCGCATCTCCAGGAGCCCCACGGGAGGAGAGCTTTCACCAGGACCACCCTGTCCCGCTCAGCGAGAAGAGCCCTCAGTGATCTGTAGCTTACTTCTCCGCCCCATCAAAACCAAATGAAACAATGATCAGAGAAAGAACACATGGTAAGACTTTAGCTCCTCAATTAAAGCATACAAAGCATCTAACTGTGTACAGTTACACAATGGTATATGATTAAAAAAGAAAACAAATATACTTGCTGCCTGGCAAAACCAGGACTGTTTCACAAGAACATGCTCTATGCTTCAGTCTCATCACCGGGTATAGCTACTGTTCAATGTGTTATGTAACCAACTTCCCTTGCATAGGCAAACATGCATTTGCTTTTATACATTACACTCTATACTTTTATAATAGCTCAATTTTTAAATACCCAATGTCACTGCAATCATTTTACAATTCTTTGAAACAATTTCAAAAACTGTATTACATTAAATGAAAAGAACATGTTATAATTTATTTCACCACTTTCCTACTGAAAATTTAGTAGGAAATGTGAAAATTTCACTTTATAGGTAGATTATATTTATTTGCATCATTATTTGGTGATTCGTCTTGCTCACCAGATTGCAAACCCTGTGTTTGTTTTTGGTCACTTATTCTCATTCCATAACAGTATTGGAACCGTACCAGGTAGACTATGGCATCTGGTGAATGAATGAGGAACCTATCCTTCAATTCTTGGCTCAAATCAGCCTCATCCACAGAATATTCCTGATACATGTGAGCTGTACAGAATGGTCTCTCTTCTGAAATTCCCCTGTAGGTCTACTTTTATAACTTCCTTGCAGGGGGAAAAAAATGCTATTTTCTGAGCACTGTTAGGTGCCGACCACTGTGCTGGTCATATTCAAGAGGAAACTCTAAGCAGAAAAGGGCTGCACCTCAGCCCAAAGGACATGCCAAAAACCTACCACAAAATTTTCAATCAAGGGTCCTTCCAGAGGAAGGAAGGACCCTTGATTGGCCTCTTCAGTGGCCTCACAAGGAGTCTGACTCTGGAAAAAGCTCAGTTCCCACTCTAAATGTCATCTCAGGTCTGAGAAAACATAAGTACACAGCACACTGCAGCTCAGGATATGCCATGGTGCCTGCTCACTGGGCAGGGAGATGTGAGCCAGCAGCTCAGGAGTGGTGCACTAGAGTTCTAAATAGCTGTGATTTTATCAAAGGGGGTGGGGGGAGGGGCGATAGCAGAACTTTGTGACATCACATGCAAAGCAGGGAAAAATGTAAAGGAGAAATCTGTGAATGTAAAGTCATTAGTCCATTCTGGAGAAAGGAGTAGGAAGTAAGATTCTGAGACTTTCTTGACTTGTGATCATACTGTACTTGTTCTCATAGGTACCTTCCCAAAATAAAGACATCATTGTGCTACCACCAACCCCTCAAATTGCAAGCCAGAAAGCAAGGTGTGAATTATCATTCATTCAACTCAACAAAGGCCTCTATTTTCTTCTATCTTAAATGATACTTTGAAAACTAATAAATTACTAAGATTTTTATTTCACATATGAAAACCAGAAAAAAACAGAAAGCTCAATACCATTGTTTATTTAAAAGTACTGTAAGACATTTACTTTCCTGAGAAGCCATGAGAAGATGAATCAAAGTATCCCAGCCAAAAACCAGCACCAAGACACCAGGCAGGTGAGACAAGCCAACCTGGAACTCCCAGCCCAGCCTAGCTGCCGTGTAAAATCAATGCATGAGTAAAGCCAACACTATGCGTAACAGGACTACCCAATCAAGCCACAGAATGATGGGAAATAATAAATTGTTTGAATTCTCCTAAAAGCAAAAGGCATTTACTTTCCTTCACACCATGTACTTTTAGTAGCTGTATTTTTTGTGACGTGATTCACAGCAGCTAAACAAGCATCTCATTATACTGCATTAATGATTACAGGGAAATGCTATAGCACTTCCTACAGTACATGTCTAATGACTTTCTAAAGATAAGTAAGACATTGTGTGTGATGGATTTAGGGAAAGGAGAGGAGAGAGAAGGAAAGGTGGTGACTGGAGGTCCAACATCCAACCAGATTTACTTAGGGTAACTTTCAAAAGTTAAGTCATTTATTTTACTTTTTTTAATTTTATTTTAATCATTGTTCAAGTACTAGTTAAGTCATTTATATGACAGATCTCTATATGGATGAAAAATTATTCTGGAGCATACACTAAACACAGATGACATCTACCTAATGGGGATGAAGTAGATATAACAAAACTTAGCACAAAATTTTGCCCTCTCTGCAATGCTCTCACCTCACCAACCTGGCACTGTCCTAACTTTGTCTCCTTCAAGGCACAGAGGCCAGGGATCCATTATGAGAGGGAAATATAAATACATATGAGACCATTGAACCTCAACACTCCCATACTCCCAGTCCACCTCTACTGTTTCCTTCCCTCTGCTCCTGTCCAAGTCCCACCCTAAAGGCGACTTTTACAAACTGCAAGAACACATCAAGCCCAATGCATGAATCCACATTTTTATACAAGATTTTAAACAAACATGAACACCATGAAAAATGCAAATCACATAGCTTACTGAAATTAACACTAATGTCAGGAGAATAATGGGACAATGGTCGTTTTGTACAAGCAACCCCAGAACAGGAGAAATCTATTACTTTTCCTCCCTTTGGGACCCAAGAGTAGGTCAGATCCTTTCTGTAAGATCACCTCTCACCCATAACTGACATTTCGGATACAGATGAGAGATGACTCCAATGGTAGCTTTCAGTTAAAAAAAAAAAAACAAAATTAACAAACTTCCTTTGACACCAAAAACTTGAACTCTTAAAAAGCACAATTTTCTTTCACCTCCTGGCTTATTTCACTTAGCATAATGCTCTCCAGATGATCTCACCTGTAAGTGGAACCTAATCAACAAAACAAACAAGCAAGTAAAATATAACCAGAGACTCTGAAATTAAGAACAAACTGACAGTAACCAGAGGGGAAGTGGGAGGGGATGGGGGGGGAGGGTTTTCAGGTACAAGTATAAAGGACACATGGACAAAACCAAAGTGGATAGGATCAAGGGTGGGAAGTGGGGATGGCTGAGGTCGGCAGGGAGTGGTAGGAGGAAAATGGAGAAAATTGTACTTAAACAACAATAAATATAAAATAAATAAAACACCGAAACATTTAAAACAAAAAAAAGGCACTATTTTCTCAAGTTTCAAGAGACCCAAATCAATTTCCCAACCTGTCCTATCCCTATAAAGAAGTTTTACTTTCTCTCACCCATTATTCCATCTATTAAAATGGCTCTTAACTTTAATATCTGTGCCAGTCTCTGTACTGCCTTAAGAGGTCAGAAGAAAGCAAAGAAGTAAGAGAAGGAAAGAGCAAAATGCTTTCCAGCCATAGCATAAAGCTGGCACTTGGCAGAGCTAAAAGCTTACAATACTCAGTTCAGGTAATAGCAGCAGTGGGTTAAACTGAAGGTCAGTCAACTGGTCAACTGCTTTCACTCTCCATTTGTGGATCTTTCCATCATCAATGCATCTGCAGCGGCCTTCCTCCAGCCTGCCTCTGGTTGTGCCGAGCTCTGGGATAAAAGCATGTCCAAATCTGCAACACCACAGAGGCCAACTTGCCTATTAGGGGGCCTACAAGACCCCATCCTTTGGGCTAAACGGAGTTCCATATACTCTTAGTAAGTCCAGCACTCTGAAAAGCTTCACTGTTTTTTCATGAATGCCAGGTAAATTTGTACTCAGGATCAGCTGTGCCTGTTTGTGCAGAGAAGACTTAAAGGACTGCAGACAAATTAAATCACAAGAGGCGCTTAAGAGTGGTACACTAAATACTTGGTTGTCTCATCTCTCATATGACTGAATTATCCATTTAAGAGACACAGTAAAATCAATTTCAAAAGGTCACCAAAAAACAGGGTACTAGAGGCCACAGTCTTGGGCCTAGGGAGGCCAGAGAGCATGAATGTTGAATGCACAAGCTTGGGACTCAAGCTCTGCCACTCACCAGGTCCGTGATGTCAACAAGCTATTTAACTTCCCTCAGTATTAATTCCCCAATCTGCTAAATGGTCATTTGTGGCTAAAATACATTGGCGTGGTATAGAAAGTCTCTGGACTATAGTAAATGCTACTGTTATTTGTTGGCGTTACTATCATCATTACACAATCTGCTCAAGGAAGGGATGGTCCTACATTCTCTAAAACAAATATACATTTGAACGATTCAAATTAATAATCCCCTCCCACAATCCATCATTAAAAGCAACTCAAAAAATAAGATATTAAATGCTTTCCCATTAAATTTTTTTCTTTATTTGTATAAGATCAACCTCCCTCCCCATGAACACAGAAGAAAAGAGGCAGAAGAGGAGAGGAGTAGAGAAATGCTCATGGAAAACAGTTCAGTTTCTGAAGTTTCACCAGGTGCAGGTGGAGGGGCTGGCCTCTCCTCTTACTTCCCATGGACTCCTGGCAATCCCATAAGCTCACCCTTCACTTATTTTGGTCATAATGCTTTGAATGCCATGGAGGTACCACAGAGTTTCTCAATTTAAACCCCATGGAAAGAACCCCACAGCAACTTGCACTCCATCCTCCACCAGACAAAGTCCTCTGAGCTGGCCAGGCCTTTCACATAAAGATGAGGGAAGCTGGACCCGCCTGAGGCTCCAGCACCATTGCTGGTACAGTAGGTGCATGGGGAGACTACAGGGCCACAGTGGAGGCCATGCTTGGGTGGTAGTCTTTGTCTCCAGGCCAGGTAGGGGATTTGCAATCACTTTGCTGTCCGGCTGGCCTTCCATCCTGACGTCTGGTCCTCATGCCAATGATCTTCTGTTACAGAACAAAGAAAAGATGGGAATGGCACTATGCCACAACTTGGGCTGATAGAGACCTTAGGCTGAGTCTGACAGGATGGGCAAAGACTGCAAGCTTGGTGGAATTAGTTGTAGGCAAGGACTTCATGGTGATGGTGTAACCCTCCAGAAGGGGTGCTTGTAGCCCTGAAGCCAAAAGGAGGTCATTCGTAATGTCCACACTTCAGGCCATTAAAGAGTCATGGTTCTCTTCTCACTTATAGCCCTTGCACAGGATTGACTCAGTCTGCCGACAGTCCTGGGACTGAGAGAGTGGCTATTTGTAAGGTTTCAGTTCCTTTTCAGGGCCCATGTTTATTCACAGGCCCTTCGTGATTTCCTCTAAAATGCCCTTCTCACTGGGATTGAGGATCAGGAATTTCTTAAGCAGGCTTTCACTCTGTATGGACATGAAGAAAGAAACATTATGCTGAATTTCTCTCCCTTAAAAGGCAGAGATAAAATGACCATCATAGAAAAAGGAAACTCCAAAGTTCCATAAATCCACCAAGGGGCCATCATAATTATGGCTGTGAAAGAGTTCCAGGGTATAATAAGGCAGGCACTGCCACAGAAGGTATTCAGTTTATTGCCAATAGTGAATTCATTCCTGAAGCCAGAGTCTGCAATACTGACATTAAGGTCAACATCAAAAAGTTCTCTGGCTTTGGGGCCCAGTGGACAATACCTTCTGGTGGCAGTACTACAGAACAGACACTATCTGGTAGAATTTTCCACAAGCCTCTTTCTGTCCTGCATGTAATGGAACATCTCTCCTCCACTACTGTACACTATGACCAGGGAGAGTGTTTCCTGGGTCTAGGTCATCTCAAATAGTATCACAATAATAGGTAATTCAAGGCCTCCATCTCTTTATACTTCAAGGAATAGTCTCTGGAAGCTGAAAAAGCTCTACTGACTCTTGTTAATTACCTTCACAGCCACCTTTGTCCCAGTCATAATGTGCCCAAACATCACTTTGGTAAGGCTGCCCTGGCGGATGCTCTTGAGGAGCCAGTAATTGTCAATATGGATCTCATCAGTAAAGATGGTCTTAAGGCCAGCACCATGGTCACCTGCTAACTACACTAACAACACTAATTTTTACAACATTATATGATAAAAAAATAAAGATGAAAAAATTAGGAAAAGAAATAGGAGAAAAGAAAAAAATAAGTCTAAAAATAAAATAGCAAAAAAACCCTCAAGTCACCCAAAAAATGAGAAAAATGAAAAAATAAAAAATAAGAACTAAAAATGATAAATAAAAATAAGAAATAAAAAAGAATAAGCACAAAATAAAAGATTTAAGTAAAAAAAGAAAATTTAAAATAGTAAAAAAGAAAAAAGTAGAGGAAAAAAATAACGAACAAAATACACAAAAAGCCCAACTGTAGTCAAAGTTCTTTAAGCTACCAAAAATCAGTTTCCTATATAACAGAACCAAAAACTCGAGACCCAGCCACAGATTCATCCTGGTGCTTGAAATCCCCATTCCTTATGAGATTATAGCAAGAAATACATCAATCACAGCTAGGGGATTATCCACAGTGGTTTTTCTCACTTTTTAGTTTCAAGAATCCTTTATTTTTTTTAAGAGTGAGGTAATACAAGGAAAGGCTTTTTATTTATGTGTGTAATAGCAAACCATATTTACCTTATTAAAACTTAAAACACAATGGGTGCTTCATTGGTCTTTTCATTTTTAATTTGAATAGCTGTAATAATTTTTGGCTTTTAAAGAGCTCATAATGTCTATACAATATAACCAATTCCTTTTCTTTTTAGCTCTATCTCAAAATGATGCCATAACTTAACCTGGTGGATAATACGATAACAAAAATGTTCTGTTGCATAAGACACAGTAAGATGGCTTTCATCAGATTTTCATTCATTTGCTGTTTTGCCCAGAGATTTTGGAGGAAATTCTTCTCTACCATGCACCAAAGAAGTCATTAGGTCCATATCAGTTATCTTTAAATATAGAGGTTGCATCTGTAGGTTAACAAAGCTACTCTTCCTTTTTTTCATCCAACAACAAGTCATCATACTGTGTCTGTAATGGGAGGGGGCATGGGTGCTAGGTGCTAGACATGGCACCAATAACTTAGGGGAAAAAAAATCCAGAAGTCCATTTATTTCTTATCAGTAGAAAATCTTTTTTCTTATCATAAGCAGAAAGTTTTTATTTCTTTAAAGAACAAATCATTTAAACCAAATCAAAGGCCTCAGCAGACATAAACCAAAGTAACAGTTTAAAGCATTAGATATTGAGGCACATGACATATAATAGCAGAAATGCTTCACTATCTTAAGCTTATAACAAACTTTGCTCCACTAACAGCTAAATTCTGCTAGCACTTGGGTGTGGTTGAAGGTCACAGTGCATCTGCAGAACTGAAGAACAGCTGTGTTCTACAAGTACTAAAGAATTTCAGACTATATTGGTAGGAATATATTTGATACTGAAGGGAGGGGGATGAGGGGAAGGTTAGTCCCCTCCTACAGGGCATTGGACAGCCCTGCAGAGATTCACAGCAGAAAAGCAGACTTCCCCTTGCTCATGCTCAGTGAATTCTCTCCAGTTGGCAATGCCTGCAGTTGTGAGTCCTCTGCATTGGTGCCCTGGTTCACTGGAAAAGGCATTCATCCATCAAGTTCATAGAAGTGGCCATCAACACTGCTGAACAGCATAAATAAAAGTTCACTTTGCCATCTACCTGATACTGGCCTTCCTATGTCACAGTGTCACTGGCTGCCTGCATGGCCTCATTCTTTTGAAGCTTTTTTCTCTGTCTTCAGGGTACAGCTTCTCCATTTCCAAAAACTGTTTCAGGACTGACTCATCCTCTAATTCCAGTTTGTCTTGATTATTAGCCACTGTGTGTATAAATCTGATGGCACCACAGGAGTTCCCAATGGTCTGCTCCATGAAGTACACTTTAAGACTGATTTTTTTTGTCTGTTCGGCTCAATCTGTTTTTTTCCTGAAGTTCTCTTGCTGGACCTCCTCCTGTAGCCCCACCACATCCATGAAGTGCCACTGGCCAGCAACCCCCACACAGGCCACCACTTCATTCAGTATCTGGGGTTAATATCCATCAGTTTTAGGTGTAGCTTCACAAACCACAGAAGAAACTACAACCCAGAGATGATGAAAAATCTCTTCCTCTCCTTATGTGGATCTAAGTTTCTGCTCCATATCATTATCCTTCTCCCTGAAAAACTTTTCAATATTCTTGCCAGGCTGATTGATACACTAGTGACAAATTCCCTCAATTTTTGTGGATCTGAGAAAGTCTTTATTTCTCCTTCACTTTTGAAGAATAATTTTGCCGAATACAAAATTCTAGGTTGTTGTTTTGTTTTGTTTTTCCTTGCTTACATGGTTTCTGAAGAAAAGTCTGATGTAATTCTTATCCTTGTGCCTTCATAGGTATGGTGTTTATTTCCTCTGGCTTTCTTCAAGTTTTTCTCTTTATCTTTGATTTCCTTCAGTTTTAATATCATATATCTATGTTTAGATGTTTTGCAACTTATCTGCAGAGTGTTACCTACCTGGATTTGTGGTTTGATGTCTGCCATCAAAATTCTCGGCCATTACTACTTCAAATATTTCTTTTCCTTTCTCTGTTTCTTCTCCTTTTAGTATTCCCATTACCTATATATGATATCTTTGTAATTGTCCTACAGTTCTTATTCTATTCTGGTTTTGTCACTCTCTTTTCCCTTTGCTTTTCAGTTTGGGAAGTTTCTATTGACATATTTGCAGGCTCACAAAATGTCTCCTTGGCGCAGTCCAGTTTACTGATAAGCCAAAAGGCATTCTTCACTCTGTTGCAGTTTATTTTTTTATTTCTAGCATTCAGTTTTGATTCTTTCCAGAGTTTCCATCCCTCTGCTTGAATCCATCTGTTTTTGTATTTTGTCCACCTTTGACACGAGAGCCCTTAGCCTAACTGTATTTTAATTGCCCAGTCTGGTAATTCAAAGATCCCTACCACATTTGATTCTAGTTCTGATGCTTCATTTGTCTCTTTAAATTGTGTTTTGCCACCCTGGTTGGTATGGCCCAGTGGACTGAGCACTGGCCTAGGAACCGGGGTGGGGAGGGGGGTGGACACCAGTTCTGTTCCCAGTAGAGGACCTGCCTGGGTTGCAGGCCAGGTCTCCAGTTGGGGGCGTGCAGGAGGTGACCAATCAATGTGTCTCTCACACATTTCTCTCCCTCTCTCTCTACCTTCCCTTATCTAAAAATCAATAAAAATATTTTTAATTGTGTTTTGCCTTTTAGCATACCCTGTAATTTTTTTTTGTTGTTGAAAGCCAGACATGATGTACTGTGTAAAGGGAACTTGAACAAGCCTTTAGTGTAAGGTTTTATGTTGATCTAATTATAAGTTAGGCTGTATTTACTGTTTGCTGTAGTTGTGGGTGTCAGAAGCTAAACTTTCCTCTAGTGTCCTTGTTTATATCCTCCCCGTTGCCTTTGGCTCTCCCTTTAACAGGGTCAGAGTCTTGCAGTTCTTTGAGCTGTACTCCCTTGTCATAATCCAGGAGCCTGATTAATATGGTGGTAAGATGTTAGGGGAGATGAAGCCCTCTACAGTGCTACAATTAGGTCCCAGTCTTTTAGTGAGCCTAGGCCCCTGGGCACCTGGACTGTGACTTTCACAGGTGTGTCTTAGCTTTCTTTTTCCTGGTTAGGTGAGACCAAACTCTAAAGGGAGTTTGAACTGGGTATTTCTCATCCCAAGTCAGTTAGATTCTGATAAAACCCAAGTCTGTTAAGCTTTGGTAAATTAAGCTAAGGGAAGGCTTCGTTAAGGAGAACAAAATGCTTTAGATATATTTTGAAATGTTTACTTTTCTCCTCCCACTGTCAGAAAAAGGAGAGGATTTTTCTGAGGCTCTAGAAGGACTACTGTAAGTAAAATTCATGAAAGCATAAAGCTCTTCCAACCCCTCCCCCCATACTGAGCCCTGGTTGTTTTAAATTCTCAAGCTTATGCACACCAAGCCTCCAGGAATTTACCTATTGCAACTTAACTATTCCTACCAATCCTGGTTGTGTATATAGGGGTAGGGGAAGAGGTTCTGCCTGACTTCTGCTTCTGGTAAACCGTGCTTCTTGGTACCTACTTCTCTCGCCATTTCATAGTGAAACAGTTTGCCCTGTGACCTCAGTTCTCTTATGTATCTAATAAGTGACTATCAGTTTGTTGGGCTTATTTTCTTATTGAGAAGACAGAAGTGTAAACTTCCGAGCTCTTTAAATGGTGTCCTGTTAAATACTTTGGTTTATTAATGTAATATTTTGATAGGTTCATAGTCCTATTTATAATGTGCTATCAAGTGTTTTTCTTATAGCATGCAATCTGAAAGAACTACTTAACACACAGGAAAAATACACTCAGCACATACAAATGTTTAGAGAAGTAGCTAATCTGTCCTACAGTGCCACCTACCATAGATAAATCTTGATTGTACCTCTACCTGTTTTGATTACAATGATCTTTTCTTTATAGGTAATTATTAAAACCAGATGTCAGCTGACACAAATATGGCTCCATTAGTCTGTTACAACTGCCAGTTAAGCGTCTGGATAGCCACCAGCACCCCTCTCCACAAGTAAGCTGTAACAAGATGACAAAGTAAGCACCAAACGTATATGCTGCTTTACTTCTCATTCACTACTCATTTGTTGATGCCATGCAAGCTGGCAGGAGGGAAATGACTTCATTTAAATAAAGCAGTCTCCTACATGATCTTTCATCATGGTCATTTACCTCCGAACACGCATTTATAACCAGCCAAGCACAAGTGTGTTCAGTATTCTGGTGCCCTCTGGTGCCCTCTGTTTCCCTCTCCTTCAAAATCACTCTAAGCTTTAGAAATAAAACAAATTCTTTTCAAGACAACACAAAGGACATCCCCTAAAAATGGAATTTATTTATGAAAAATTGTGTATTTACTCTTACATGTTTACCTTCATAGCACTCTTCATTTTCATGCAACATACCTATGGAGACTTTTTTTCACTGCTCAAAAGAGTTTTTCAACTCATCGATTTTGATGCCTTTTTTTATTTCACCTCTTCCACACTGATGAAACACTTCCCTTTGAGTACTTTTTTATCTGGAGAAACAAAAAAAAAGTCACTTTGGAAGAAAGCAGGTGAATAGGGAAGGTGGGGCATGGGCGTCATGCCTTTTCGGTCAAAAACTGAACGCTCAGCAGAGTGTGGGCAGGTGTGTTTATAAATCACACATCATGACACGGGTAAACACATTAAAAGCCTCCTCAAAAAAATTTCATTGAATCTGAATGCAGCCTCTCATAACAATGCCAGCTGGTACACTGATACAGATGGGTTCCTAGAACATTCACCTAGTGGCAGAAGCCTGTACTGCAAGGTACCTACTTCTACCTCCAGAAGATAATTCTGGTTTTGGGGGGGCCTCCCTCATATGTTGCAAACAGTAGATCTTAATGCTTTGGGAAATGCATATTGTTTTTGTTTTTAACTTATTTTTCCCTTTTTTAAATTGTTGTTCAATTACAACTTCCCCCCTTTTCCACCCATTACTCTCCCCTGCCCTACCCACCCCCAAACTCCCACATTCAATCCTCCCTCCACCCCGTTGGCTTTGTCCATGGTCCTTTATACAAGTTCCTTGACAACCCTTCCCCTTTTTGCCCCCATTACCCTCAACCCCCCTCCCCTCTGGTCACTGTCAGTTTGGTCTTTATTTCCATGTCTCTGGTTCTATTTTCTTCGCTTGTTTGGTTACTTAGGTTTGTTGCTGGTATGTCATTCTTTCTTTGAAAAATAGGGGAGAGATATTACTTCTCTGCAAATTATTATTTTTCAGATTATGAGTTGTTTTTTTTTCAGGTTGTATTTGATAATTTCTCTTTTGCTCCTTTAACTCACTATCAAATGAAATTCACATCTACCTCTATGATTTTTGGCTTCAAAACTTAACTCATTTACCTAGATAAATCTATAGTGAATTTCATTACATATAATTTGTGACTCTAGAATCACATTCATGTCCACAGACCAAAACATCACACCCAGGGTTTGATTTCACTAAGCAGGTGTAGAGTGCAAGGAAAGAGATGGGCAGCTATACACAAAAGTTACAATGGGGAATGGTAAGATAGGGCATAATGTAAAAGATTCTCCTTGTCTTACATTATCTAGCATCATGTGAGGGCAAGGGGGTCTTAATACTTACTAATGCTTAAATCCTTGTCCAAGATTAGATACTAGCCACATAGGCTGTTCCTTATTCCAAAAATATTATTCCTGAAATTCAAGTCATTTAAACAAACATGGAAACCTTATATTACAAAAGATTCATAAAGCACATTTTTCACATAGCCAAGAATTCATTATAAAATCATCATCAACCAATTATCTCCACCCAAAATTTTCCTGCTTCGTCCTTTAAGAGTTTTGTATGTTGGATTTTCTTAAAATAGAGTACAACTTTACTTTTGTTACATAGATTGTATTTCTTTCCCCAAAATCTCCAGATTGCTATATAAAATCTGCCTCGCAAATTCTCCAAAGACTTTTCAAATGAAAGTAATATAAACTCTCAATTCAATTAGATGAAAAGTAATGAAAACTGTATTTCCCCAACTACTCCTCCTTCTTGACAAAAGGGAGCTGAAGCTCTTCGGATGCCACTGAGCCACTGGCAAGCCACCAGCCACCAGGACTTCCATGGATCACAAGCATGGGAAGAAACCCCCTAGAGTAGATCTCTTATGCAAATGAGATATACAAGATGATTAATCCTTAGAGGGGAAAAAAACACGCAATTAAACTGAAGAGGAACAAGATACAAGCTCTACCTTAGGAGAAATCAGACTACAGGCAGTTCACCAAATAAGGTCACTGCTTACAAAGTACTGATGAACTTCCTCAGCTATTTCTTAGAAGACCATCAAGACTGGTGATCCTGCTGAAAAATAGAAACAACCCACCCCACCCCTACATCTTCCTTTCTGCCCTGCTTTCACCTACCTAGGTCAGCTGCTCACTCTCCTCCACCCCACACACTCCGCTGCATTCATCACAAGTTCTGTTAAATCCATCTCATCAGTATCTCAGGGATCGATCTATCTGTTTTCCTATGCACCTCTTCCCCCCTTCCATCATACCACCTTTATCTACCATGGCCCCTTAGCTGCTTTCACTGCTCCAATCTTAGCCTTCCAATCGATTTTCTCCCAAACCAGCAAGATCTTCCAAATTTACAGGTCTGATCAAGTCACTCTACTGGTTAAAAATCCTTCAGTGATTCCTCAGTACAAAAGTGTCTCTACAGACAAGACCCATGTTCCTCAGCATAATTAAAAGGCCTTCATAAATTGGCTTGGAGGTTCCCAAATTTTGCTACACCTTGACACCTCAGAAGGTTTACAATTCCCAATACCCCAGCACAATGCATTCCAATTCAGTCACAAAAAGCAAAGTATAATACTACCAGTAATTTAGGAAGTGACTGGGTAAACCAAACTAGCTGATGACAGTCTCTCTTTTTAGCAAAGCTAGAAAGGTCAAATCCTTCTCACAGCTGTCAGCAAACAGGCAATCTGGAACCTGAGTGAAGGACTTTGTGGCATATTCCAGCCAAGGGATTTGTCTGACATATCCCTCCCAGACAAGAGGAAGATGAACTTCCAACATGGGATTTATATCATCCTTTA
Source organism: Phyllostomus discolor (assembly GCF_004126475.2). Taxonomy (NCBI): domain Eukaryota; kingdom Metazoa; phylum Chordata; class Mammalia; order Chiroptera; family Phyllostomidae; genus Phyllostomus; species Phyllostomus discolor. Next base: position 86,951,157 of record NC_040907.2, on the reverse strand, counting down.
ATAAACCATTATCTGTGTAAATAGCACTGAGGTTTGTTTTTAGGGGAATAGTTGTTTGTATTTCACTGATAAATTTGCTTTGGACTCCCCCCACCTTCCAAATTTTCTCTGTCTCTCAGACTAACCTTCACACTTTCCCACCCAAAATCCTCAAATCTGAGTAAGAGGTCATGCTATGTACTCTCTGGCTACTTGTACTTGCCCTAAGCCAAGGTCTGCCTATGGACCTGATGGCAGGCCCCATTAAACACCAAGTTCTCTAACAGTTGGGACATGACCTCCCTGGTGACCACACATTTCCAACAGGAAGCACCAGTTGAAAGTTCAGAAGAAAGGGCCCATGTCTTCGCTGCTCCACACTGGTTGGTCTCCAGCACTTGCCACACTTGCACATATTAGGCATTCAATCTTTAATTTGAGTCCAGGTTAGACCTCTTAAAATGGATGAGTTGACACTGTGGTCTGAGACATGGGTCTTTAAGAAATAACAGCCCAGGGACTTCCGGCCAAGATGGAGGCACAGGTACTCTCACTGTGCCTCCTCAAGCAACCAAAACTAAGGACGACAAAAATTTACAAACAAAAAACAACCTGAACAGAGAAAAATGAACCGAATGGAAATCTGACTGCCATACATCCAGACTGGTAATGAAGGGCAGAGTCGGAGGCCTATGGAGAGGGGTCGAGGGGTCCAGGCAGGAAAAAGCAGTGGCTGGCAGACACAAGCTCAGGACGAAGACAGCAGTTGGTGGACCCCAGAAGCACAGAGGCAGCTGATGGACCAGTGGCAGACCCTGGGCGTGGGAGGCAACGAGCAGACCCAGTGCAGTGCGTAAGGTAGCTGGCTGTCCCCAGTCACACATTCGCATGCAAACTAAGCAAAAATGGGCAGCGACACAGACCAAACAACCCAGGGACCCAGTGCCGGGAAATAAAGCCAAAGGCACCGACTGAAAACACCTGTGGGAGTTGAGGCCGGGAGATTCTCTCAGCCTCACAGGAGGCTCCTTGGGGAAACCCACAGAATCAGAGAAAGTACACAAGCCCACAAGCCCACCCGCCAGAGAACCAGCACCAGAAAGGCCCAATTTGCTTGTGGGAAGTGGCAAAGTGGACTGAAGTCCAAGGGAGAGGGGAGCAGGCGCCATTGTTCCCTCTCGGACCCCGCCCCCACATACAACTTCACGACCCAGCTACTGAGGTGCCCCACCCTGGTGAACACCTAAGGATCTGCCCCTCATACATAACAAGCTCGACCAGACCAAAGGCAAAAATAAAATAAAAAGATGGCTCAAACAGAGTTAAAAGCCCCAGATCCAGTTTTTTTAAGCGACTGTGAGATAGCCAACCTATCAGATGCACAGTTCAAAGCACTGGTGATCAGGATGCTCACAGAATTGGTTGACTTTGCTCATAAATTAGATGAACAAATGCAGGCTATGATAAGAGAAATGAAGGAAAATGCACAGGGAACCAATAGTGATGGGAAAAAAACTGGGTTTCAAATCAATGGAAGGGACCAGAAAGAGGAAAGGAACAACCAAACAGAAAAGAATGAAGAAACAAGAATTCAAAAAAATGAGGAGAGGCTTAAGGACCTCCAGGACATCTTTAAACATTCCAACATCCGAATTATAGGGGTACCAGAAGGGAAAGAGGAAGAGCAACAAGTGGAAAAGTTATGTGAACAAATAATAAAGAACTTCCCCAATCTGGCAAGGGAAACAGACTTCCAGGAAGTCCAGGAAGCTCAGAGAGTCCCAAAGAGGTTAGATCCAAGAAGGAACACGGCAAGGCACATCATAATTACATTACCCAAGATTAAAATGAAGGAGAGAATTCTAGAAGCAGCAAGAGATAAGGGAACGGTTACCTACAAAGGAGTTCCCATAAGACTGTCAGCTGATTTCTCAAAAGAAACCTTGTAGACAAGAAGGGGCTGACAAGAAGTATTCCAAGTCATGAAAGGCAAGGACCTACATCCAAGATTGCTCTATCCAGCAAAGTTTTCATTTAGAATGGAAGGGGAGATAAAGTGCTTCTCAGATAAGGCCAAGTTAAAGGAGTTCATCATCACCAAGCCCTTATTATATGAAATGTTAAAGGGACTTATCTAAGAAAAGGAAGATAAAAAATATGAACAGTAAAAAAAGACATTAAACTCACAGTTAGTAACAACTATACCTAAAACAAAAGCAAACAACTAGAATAGGAACAGAACCACAGAAATGGAAATCACATGGAGGGTTAGCAACAGGGGAGTGGGAGGAGGAGAGAAGGGGAAAAGGTACAGAGAATAAGTAGTACAGATGGTAGGGAGAAAATAGACAGGGGGAGGGCAAAAATAGTATGGGAAATGTAGAAGCTAAAGAACTTATGACACATGGACATGAACTAAAGTGGGGGCATGTGGGTGAGAAGAAGTGGTCAGGGTGGAGAGGAATGAAGGGGGAAAAATGGGACAACTGTAATAGCATAATCAATAAAATATATTTAAAAAAAAAGAAAAGAAATAACAGCCCAAGCACACAATACAGTGTACAGATGATGTGCTAAGGAACTGTCACCTGCAACCTGTACAGTTTTGTTAACCAGTGTCACCCCAATAAACTCTACTAAAAGGAAAAAAAGAAGAAAAAATTTAACAAAAATAAATAAATAAATATTAGTGGGATAACCAGTAAAATCTGATTAAGATCTGTAGATTACATAATAAATACTGTATCAGTGTTAAAAAATTAAAAGAAGAAATAATAGCCTACAACAGGGGACAAGAAGAAAAAGCCCCACACTTCACAACACAGCCTGGGGATAACCCTACTTTTCAAAACCCTCCTATTTAAGCACATTTCCAGCAGCTACAGAAATGAGCTAAAGCTTTAAGCTTTGTTATTCCCTTGGTTCTTCCTGCTGTCTTACTCTAATATTCTGTACCACTGTCAACATACATTCTAAGTTGGCAATATTTTCCTCAAATGTCAAACAGTAAGTCCTCAGATAATAAAGACAATTCCCAGTCTACTTCCCAGAGCTGTTATGAAGCATAAGTGTGAAGGTATAAACAAAAAGTCTTCTGAAACATGCAAAAAAAAAACTACACAAAAGTAAGCTATGAGACTTATTATAGATTAATAGCAAACAGAGCCCAGTAGAATTTCGTACTGAAATTTTTATACTTTAATTTCTGAGGATAAATGAATGCTATGAATGAAACTGCCATCCTTTTAAATTCAAGGAGGATTCACAATGATTACAGCTTCATTCATAATCTAAACTGCTTCCAGAAGATGGTCCCAAGTTATTTGCTTATTTCTAAATTATCCACAAGTTCCAGGCATTGCACACATCTAAAAAGCTCATTAGAAGTCAAAGAGCTTTATGTACCTAAATTTGGATTGTAGATGAATATGTGTACTACATAAATCCCATAAACATTCAGAAGACTCTATGATGCATGGAAAGTATTTAAACTAACTTTTACCCCCAAACAAATCTACAGCGGGTAAATTCATGATGGGAAGCAGAATTTGCCACCATAAAAATATAACTTTTTGAGATATTATTTAAAGTTGATCATTTTTAAGAAATAAAAGACTCAGGAAGAACTTTTAATCTTCCTCTAACTGCCTAAAAGAATTTAGATAGAGGGCCTGCTCCAGAAAGGGAGCTATCATAAATAATTATCATAGGTAACTAAATTTTAATATGAACTAAGTCTGGCAGACAGAGTCCTAAGAAGTCAACCAGCAAAATCTCTCTTCTGTACATATAGATAATGATGAGAGTTTTATTAGGATCATGAATATGTCAAATACACACTCAACTCATACACCACAACTAACACTGAACATTCTTCCTTTGAAATTAAAAAAAATGTTTTTGTTCAAACTCAGAATAACATAAAGCTGTAACTGTATAGAATTGAATTTGATCCTGCACTATCTCTTAGCACTCAGTACAAATCTCTAGGCCTTTACTGCACTGGCCCCAGTCTCACTATTGCATCAAGGTTATAATCTCCAAAGATATTTCTATGCAGCTACAAGAGAGGAAATACTCAGGCATTTAACCAAAAAAAAAACCCAAAACACAAAAATCTCCAAATACACATCTCTTGAGGGCACGCGAGGATGAGAGTAGCAAAAAACAAAGCACCCCAAATTTCCCCAATACTAGATCAGGAAACCAGAGACCCAATGAGTTCTCCATTATCAGCCACTATCTGTGAGACCTTGGAGAAGACACTCTTAATGGGCTCAGCTTCTTCATCTGTCAAAAAAAAAATCCCATTAAATGATCTGGTAGGTAGCACGTATGAGTCAAGGGTCTTTTCTGGCATTACCTTTCCTGAATTTCTCAGCTGAGATTTCCTTTTTCTTTACCCCTGTGAAATCTGCTGCAGGTTCTACATGAGCATAAGAACTGTGGGATTCCGTTACTTCCTACAGGGCTTTGATAGAAGCCCTGGGACCACAAGGATAAAGTATGACTTTTCCTCATTCATTCATCCATCCAATCAGAAAACACAAAAGGACCACTTACATAACATAGAAAACAACGAGCTAAACACTTTGGGAGACAGGTCTAAAACTTTTTCATTTCATTTTTTTAGGATGGCTATCATCAATAAATCAACAAACAAGTGCTGGGGAGGATGTGGAGAAAGAGGAACTCTTGTACTGTTGGTGGAAATGCAGACTGGTGCAGCCACTGTGAAAAGCAGTACGGACATACCTCAGAAAATTAAAAATGAAACTGCCTTGTGACCCAGCAATTCCACTTCTGGAAATTTATCCAAAGAAATCCAAACACTACTTCAAAAGAACATACGCACCCCTATATTCATTGCAGCACTACTTATAATTGCCAAGATATGGAAGCAGCCCAAGTGTCCATCAGTAGATGAGTGGGAAAGACAACTATGGGACATTTACACAATGGAATACTATTCAGCTATAAAAAGGAATAAGAGTTAACCCTCTGCAACAGCATGGATGGACCAGAACACTATGCTAAGTGAAATAAGTCAGTCAGAGAAAGACAAATACTATATGATTTCACTCATATGTAGAATCTCATGAAGAAACTAAACTAACAAGCAAAATAGAGACAGACTTGATAGAGAGCAGGCTGGCAGCTCCGGGGTGGAGGGAGGTTAGGGGGTAGACAGATGAAACAAAATGGAAAAGGGACTCATGGACATGGACAACAGTGTGGTGATTGTGGGGGTGGGGGATGGAGGTAGAAGGGAGATAAATGGTAATGGGAAAATATAATAAAAATAAATTTTAAAAAAATTTATTCATTTTAAAAGGTACAGCCCCTACTATAAGGCACTTAATATTTACCATCCAATGGGCAATATAAAGAATTGAAGAAAACTGCAATGACAAAGATCTAGAATTGCTGATTAATCACAGTACTGTTTCCACTGAGCATATATGAGACCTCAAAATCCTTCTCAACACAAGCACTCCATTCGGCATCTGAAAGACTAGAGTTACTAGGTGAGGTTATTTTTGCTACAGAGGTTAGGCATGCTCCTAAGCAGATGCCCAAGTTTTTTCAATGCCTGCACCCTGCCTGTCCTATCAAACTCCTTCCTCATGCCCCTCCAAAGTATTAGGTATTCATGAGAAGTAGGGGTCACTAAGAACCACATCACAATGGCTGAATGGTTTTGTCAATTCACATTTACCAACTTTTTAAAAATTTCAAATTCCAGGGAAACAGAAAAACACAAGGCTTGCTTTTTTCCTTTTCTAGCACATTGCTGTATTAAACACTGAAATGGATGAATAGTATATTGGCATTAGTTAATATAGGATATTATTAGTATAATATCCTATAACAAAAATAATGCAAAGTATCATTAAGGCTTAAATCAATAGACATATGAACAAGCAAGTTTTGCAAACACACACACACCCCTCCTCCTCCCCTCATACTGTGAGAAGCTGAATCCCTAACCCTAGCTGGCCATCTGTGAAACAAATTACTCTGTGATAGCATTATAAATTGGTTCCACTCCTCTGGAAAGCAGTCTGGCAGTATGTTTTAGAAGCCATAAAATTATTCATACTCTTTGACTTACTAATGCCACACCTGGGACTCTATCATAAGAAACTAATTCAATATATGGAAATAGCTATATGCACAAAGATATGTTTCCCAGTATTATTTATAACTGTGAAAAGTTGGGAACAATGTACATGTCAATGACAGTTAAATAATTAATAGTAGAGTATCACAACAGAATCTTATGCAACCACTAAAATGGTAATGATGAAGATTATGGAGCAATAAGGTAAAATACAGATATAAAACAACAGGTACAACTATGTAGAAATCATTGAAGAAAAGTTTAAAACCAGGTAATCTTGGTTTTAGGATAGAGAATGGGGTGTTCTTCTCTTCCTATTACCTTTTTGTAATACAGTTGTAATGCTTCTATGAATAATCTTTTTCTATAAATAATCTCCTGTTTAAAAAATTAAGTGCAAGCCTTTGATCATAACGATAAACAGGAAAGGGACTACATCAGGCAGCACAGCCTGGCATCTGAGCCAGGGAAACAGGGGAACAGCAGCATTCTACATTGCATGGGGGGTGGGGGGGATGGGAGCCTGTGCACAGAACAGCTTCATGGAGAGCCACCTGGAGGTGCTGGATACTTGTCGATGATTGCCAGAAAAAAAAAAAAGAGCAGTGCCCATCTGCTAACCCCAGTCAATTCCTTCCTTTATGAGCATCCAGAGAATTCTCCCGACACACCATACATGCTGTCAGCTATCTGTTTAAGAGATTTATATGGGGTCACACAGGACTGTAAGATCCCTTAGTTAAAGTAAATAAGGTCAGATTTTCACATTTGTAACCATGAAAAATGTCTGGCCAAAAATGCAATAATCATAAAGATCGGGGGAAGAAAGCAGAAACCACTTTTCACTTCAGGTAAAGCAAGGAGTTTGGTACCACCGGTGTTGACACACACATGCGTAACTCAGAAACAGGAGTCAAAGTGAGGGCATTTCTGGCCTCTCCTGGGCTGCCTCAGGGATGAAGGATGCACAAGATGAGGAACAGTGTTCAATCCTGACAAACATTAATGATCAGATGGAAACGGATTGAAACTTCGGGCCACTTAACCCTACATGATGTATCAGCTCAGTAGCGACCCCAGGAACAGTCCCACAAACCGAGGTCTTAAAGGGCTCCTGCCCAGTTTTAAACAGCCGGCATTGAGGGAATCTTGCCCCTTCTCTGAACTGCTGCTCTTGTTTTCTCACCTTCATCCCTGTAGCCAAATCTCAATCCCTGTATGGCAAGAATCCCTGTATGGCAGTCTCAATAACCAAGTTCTGATCGCCCCTATTTCTGAATTTCTGCCCCAAGTACATGCCCAGGGGGCAATAGAGCAAAGAAATTCCAGAAACAGTTTCTGAAATCAGACAGCACTAACTTAAATTGCAAATTATGCTAACCTCTTCTCTGCTGACCTTAGGGAAATTACTTAATCTCTCTAATCCTCAATTGCCTTACCTATAAAATTTGAAACTATGTCATAAGATCTTTATAAGGTTTAAATGTAATAACAAATGTAAACCCTAAAATCTGATACCTTGTAATGTTTTAATAAAATTTGCTACACAGGCCCTATTGTTCCTCAGCTACTAGCATCGTGCCTGTCTCTCCTTCCTCCAAATCCTGTCCATGAAACATGAGCAGCCCAGCCCCACTCTCTATTGCTAACTCTCCTTATACTGACCACATACCTGTACTCAGCTTGCCTTCTGTAATCACCCCACTACCCAAACCAAGACACATTCATTTCTGAACCATGATCTGACTCCACTTCCCTACAATGTAACACCTTAGACAGAGGACACCCACAGCAATCCTTTCAAAAAGCTTGAGTATTCAGGCCATACTGCCTGGGTTCAAAGCCCTGCTTTCACTTGTTAGTTAATGTGACTTTGGTCAACCTCCTTAAACTCTCTGTGCCTCAATCTCCCCATCTGTAAAATGGAGATAATAATAGTGCCTACCTCATGAGATTATTGTGAGGATCTGTTACAGGGTGCATCCAAGAGGGGGGCCCCAAATAGGCATTTGAAATGCGGTCCAGAACTTAAGGTGTCCAGGAGATTTTAAGATGTCTCCATCCCCCACCCCAAGGGTGTGGGTTGGGGGAAGGGACAAATGAAGCAGGGCCATTGAGAGCTGTTTTGCATAGCAACAGCCTTGCAGCTAACCTCTGGGTTGGTCATTTAACATATATATATCCTTTGGCTGGTTGCATAGATATGTTAAGTAGCTGTGATCAGCTCTAAGACAGGGGAACAGAAGTAACTTCCCCACCCAGAAGTAACTTCCCCACCTAGATGTAACTGGGCGGGGGGCAGGTCCCCTGAGTTACAGCGCCTGCGTGGGAGCTCAGAGAGGATCACGGCCATTAGAGAGGGAGAACCATGCTGCTTTGAGAAGGAGGGCCATGCGCAGCCCAGAGGAGGAGAACCATGCTGCTTTAGAAAGGAGAACCATGTTGCTTTAGAGGAGAACCATGCTGCTTTAGGAAGGAGAAGTACGCGGACTTGACGGAGTGGAGATTCCTGCAGCCCTGAGAGAGGGAGAACCACGAGGCAGCCCTGAGGGAGAGAACCACACGTCTTTACCAGAGTGGAGACTCCCGCATCCCAGAGAGAGAGAACCACCGGCCTGGCAGAGTGGGGACCCCCGCAGCTTTAGAAGGGGGAACCACCACCTGGTTTTAGCAGAGATCCTGGTGACTCAGCCGAGGGTGCCGGGAACCCAGGGAGGTCTCCCAGTCGAGATCGAGTACTAACTGAGAAGAACCAGAAGACTGCCTAAGCCATGGACTTCTATTTCCTTTCCTGAGATACGGTACTCTGGGCTGGGCAAAGGGGGAAGGAAGGAAGGACTGTGTCTGTTTGTGGGTGTTTTAAGGGACTTTGGGATTTTGGTGAAGACATTAGGTCACTACTTTAAGTTTGTACAGCATTAAATAAACATTTCCTTTCCTTTTCACGAATCTCTGGCATTGAGAGACGTCTTTCCTCTGGCGGCGGACATAGCGGACCTGGGGGCCTTCTTTCAATAATAATATATCGTCCCAGGCCCCCCTTGTTGTGTTCTGTAACAGATCAAGTGTATTAATAAAGCTGAGAGCTGTGTCTAATCTAGCACATAGTAAACAGGTTCATTCACTCACTCATTCATTTGTTCATTCATTCAAATCCTCAACTGAGGATATGTTTGCTGATTTTAGAGAGAGAGGAAGTGGGGGGAGGGAGAGACAGAGAGAGTAAGACACTGATGTGAAAAAACCATCAATCTGTTGCCTCGCACACTCACCCCAACCAGGGATTGAACCTGCAAACTTTCAGTTGTATGGGATGATGCTTCAATCAACTAAGCCACCTGGCTAGGGCATGCAGGTCCTTTTATTTTAACTTTGAATCCCCATGAGAGCATTTAGGCCAGAACTAGTTGGTTAGCTACTCTATGCTATCCCCTATTATCAGAGAAGTCAAACATCTTTGCTACTCTGACAATAGGGGAGATTAAGTACAGGCTCTCTTGAAGAAAGCCTTGATAGTCCCAGTGTGGTCCACAGGCTGGCACTCATGTTACGTAAGAGCCCATCCATTAGAAATGGCATGGAATCAGGTGGAGGAACTGGCAGAACATCCTCTACAAAATAACAGGCTACGTCTTTAAAGAGAATTTGCTGGCACCTTGCTGCCTTTTTCATTTCAAACACATTAAAACTACACTAAAGCAACAGAAAATTAAGTGCCCCACTGCTATAACCCCTGACCTTTTCCTAGTGACATGTGTAACTAATCAGCCCCTGGAGGTCAACACCAAGGAATAAGTGGAAGAAGAAGAAGAAAACAGATGAGAGTAGAGACTACAAAAATCATACCAACTGATCTACAAGCCTCTTAAAACCCTTTCTGGGGAGCACAGCCTTCATTTTCTAAGACATCAGAAATGACCAGATGCCCTTGCCTTTTATCTCAGCAATCGGTTCCTTTCATCTAAGAGTGCTCCTGCTCTACCTCCCACCTCCACACACACCTGTCACCAAGGTAATTTACTAAGGGGAGAAACTGCACAAATGTGAAAAGAGAGCTACGTTCGTTCCCAGTCCAGTCCCCACAACCATCATGAAATTACCTGAATACGAACGCTGTGTCAAACCCAAATGTGCCTGTCCTTGAAAAAACCAAGGAGGATCAATGGCAGATGTCCCTAGGAGAATTTCCTCTACATCATTTTGAATCAGTAGCTATGTATGAATATAAATAGACATAACACTGTTACACTAAATATATTTATATGTGCACATACACACACGTATATATTTCTCTGCTCTGCCTGTATCCGAAAAGGTTTGGAGTGGGTAAGGAAGTCCTTGTCCTCAACTACTAGAGTAGCCCAATCATTTTCTGCCCTTAAGTGAGGTCTCTAAAAGATATACAGAGGGAAAACCACCATGAATCGTACCTCCTTTCTGCTTCAACTGTGGCACGTATGCCCTGCGTTTGGAAAGTTCACAATATGCTACTTTGCCCTTATGAAGGACGTTCATTAGTACCTGTTTTCCCTAACCAAAAGAAATCTAAAGAAAATAAATGTCAGGGGGATGTAATGTACAGCATAGGAATACAGTCAGTAACAGGGGTATAGTTTTCTGTGGTGACAGATGGTAACTAAACATTTCATAATGTATATAAATAATGAATCACTATGATGCACACCTGAATAGGTATAAACAGCATTCGGTATTTGAGATGGTATAGAGGCAGCACGTTCCCCAAGCAGTGAGTCCCACCTCCAAGCTCCTTTCCCAGGAACTGTACTCAGCATCTTTACACCAAGATACGTGACTTTGAACTGTGTCTGTGAGCATCTGTGCTTTATCTTGATTTATTTTATTCATCCATTAGCAAAAATGTGTCCTAAGATATCAAAAAAACCTAAGAGCACTCATAAGTGTTTATGTTATACTTAGCATAAAAATGAAAGTAATTAGGTGTATTTGGTATGATTTGATAGGTCACTTTGGTGTCTGGGAACACTTAAAACTTTTCCATATAAATAAATGGTAATTGCTTCTTTGCTTTACCCCATTTTGTCATAAAAAGATTTCATGGAACGCCCTACTTTCAGAAAACAAAATCAAGGGGGGAACTGCACTACAAACAAGGACAAGGTTTTAAAATTTTAACACTAATTTTAAAAACAAAACCATTTGTTTCCCCAAACTCCAAATCTCACCTCTAAACTCTGATGAACTTTAAGCCAAAAAATCTTAAAGCCACAGTCACACAGGGAGGACAATGCCAGATTCATCACTGTCTCTTTAAACAAACTCCCAAGGCCCAGAAGTGGGTAAGATAAATCATTCCTCTCCACAGTCCCCAACCTTTTTAGCACCAGGGACTAGTTTCATGGAAGACAATTTTTTCATGGACCAGCAGGTGGGGGACGGTTTCAGGATGATTCAAAGGCATTACATTCAACCTCACCTTCTGCTGTGCAGCCTGGTTCCAACTGGCGGGGACCAGTACTGTCTCAGGGCCCAGAGGTTGGGGGCGCCTGCTCCAAACCAAAGAACCCTCAGATTGACTCTGTGGTGTAATCAAAGATATAGCCAGATTTCATGAAGCAATGATCTGGTCAAATGTTTCAATACACAGAAGGCAAGCACTAGAGGTGGTGAGGGTATAAACAAGAAGCCTTCAGAAACCACAGAAACAGCATCTCAAATGTCATCAATCTTCACTTTATAAAATAAAACTGCCATTGAACCCAGCAACTGAGCTGGAGCTTGCACTGAAATCTAGGAGAGGAAATAGTTGCCCTTCCTGTATATCTCTGAATTCAAAGCTCTGCAAAGTAAATGAGATCTGTCCTCTACAGCAACCAGCACTAAATTATATGAATATTAGCATACTCCCTAATAATTTTTTCTATCAAATAAAACAGAAGAGATTCCCTTGGTACAGGAGGAATATATCCCACCAATGCCCCTAATAAAAACATGCTGAGAATAGACATTTCTGTGTCTTCTGAGATAGCAAAACTCTCAACAGCCCAAAGTACTCAAGAGAAACTAGAGCAATGATCCTATACCTTAACACCCTACAATCAGAATTATCTGTGAAGCTATTTAAAAATCCTAATAGCCAGGGCACGCACCAGATCAGTTACATCAGCGGGCCTCTGGCCTCACTATTCTTCAAGCTCCCCAAGTAGACTGCAGTATACATCCAAGTTGGTTCTCAACCACCAAATTAGAGTATATTTTAAGGACACCTTCCAGATCAGTGAGTTTATCTTAGCATAATCGTGGGCCCTTGACACGTTGGGACCAGAAGCCTTTGTCTAAAACTAATACCCAGCTATGTAAGTGTACTGTATAAGCCATTCACCCCAACCCTAGGAAAGGAGCTCAGACTTATGCACACCCAGAAACCCCTCTTTTAAGCAGGGTCAAGGTCCATCAATCTCTGTTTTGAAGGGTACCTCCCTGGAAGATGTAGGCAGCTCTAGAGACAGACTGTAACATGAATCGACACACAGGCCCAGCTGAGCCAGCATTGCCCAGAGACAGCACTATTCTCAGAATGCCAAAAGGCCACCTGATGACGCTTCTTTGAGAGAGAATGCACACCCTCTTAGCAAAATACTCACAGGGATTGAATAATAAAGTACATTTCTTAGCCGTTGTTCCTCTGTTGATAAAGCTGGAAAGTTTACTTTATTTGAATTTAAAAAAAAAAGTCCTCAATGTTTACTATTGATACCCTCAATTTAAATCTGCCTTTAGAAAGTTTTGCTTGCTTTTATTTAAAACTCCAGCAGGGTTAGGTAGGAAAGGTATTAAAAACTCCATAAGAAACAATCTGGATTTAATCAAAACAATTTAAAAGCAAAATTTTACCCAAGAAATTTAAATAAAAAGAAACTCAAACACATCGCACACATTTTTAAATATTTTAAATAACAGAATAGTTAAAAGCATAAATTTAGAAAAGCAGGAACAAACCATATATAAATATTCAAAAATTATTATCTTTCTACATAATATGGCAGTTTTAAAAGAGCACTCTTATACAAGGAAGGAAGGAAGGAAGCAAGCAAGCAAGCAAGCAAGCAAAAAGAAAAGAAGTAGGGATGGAGGGAAGAAAGCCAACTGCCAAATCTAAAGGTGTGTGATAACATGAACTCTGAAGGCAGACTACCTGGGTTTGAATCCAGGTTCCGACACTATATTAGACATAGTGCCCTTAATCGAGTCTTTGTGTCTCACCTTACCTGTATATCTAAGGTTCTGGGGTCAAATTATAGGGTTCCAATTCAGATTTGCACATGTTAACTATGTGAGCTCATTTAACCTCTCTGTACTTCTTTTCCTCCTATGTAACAATGAAATAAGAATTTCATTACCTCCTACCTGGGGAAATTGGAATCCTAGTGCACTGCTGATGGAAATGTACAATGGTGTAGTCACTGTAGAAAACAGTATGGCAGTTCCTAAAAATATTAAACATAGCATTACCATATGATCTAGCAATTCGACGTCTGGGTATACACCCAAAAGAACTGAAATCAGGAACTCAAGTATATCTATACTCCCCATGTTCATAGCAACATATGTATTACCAATTGCCAAAAGGGGAACACAACCAGTGTTCACTGACATATAAATGAATAAAATGTGGCACATTCATACAAAGGAATATTATTCAGCCCTAACAAAGGACAGAAATTCTGACACACGGTACAACATAGATGAAGCTTGAGGACATTATTCCAGTGAAATAAGCCAGTCTCAAAAGGACAAATACTGTATGATTCCACTCTCAGGAGGTACTCAGGGTAGTCAAATTCATACCGACAGAAAGTAAAATAGTGGTTGCCAGGGACTGAAAGGAGGAAGGAATGGGGAATTAGTGTTTAATGAGTACAAAGTTTTAGCTGGGGAAAATGAGAAAGTTCTGAAATGCATGGTGGTGATACTTTATACAACAAAGTGAATGTACTTAAGGTCAGTGAACTACACACTTAAACGTGGTTAAGAGTAATTTTTACGTATTTTACACTTTACCACAATGAAATAAAAATAAATAAGGAAGAACAGTCTCTACCTTCTAGAGTTGTTGTAAGGATTAAACATGTGATGTGTTTAGAGTGGCCAGTACAAAGTAAGATCTCCATTAACATTAGCTACTATCTTATTTTCCTGTCTTTATAACTCCCTTCTTTGTAGCATCTATTTCTAGAGCTATATACCTTCTGCAATGAGACAGGTCCAGCCCTGGGCTCCCTTCTAATATAAATGACAAAAATTCCACTGCAATAGAATAAAGATAAAGAAACCACCTAATTTCTGCAGTTTTCACACATAAAGCTGAAATGATTGCATTAAAACAGCAACAACAAACCTGGTTCTGGCTGGTGTGGCTCAATTGGTTGGAGCATCACTCAATAAACCCAAAGAAAATGGGTTCAATTCCCAGTCAGGGCACATGCCTAGGTTGCAGGTTCAGTCCCTGGTGAGAGCACATACAAGAGGCAACCAATCAATGTTTCTCTCCCGCTCTTCCTCACTCCCTTGACCTCTCTCTAAAATCAATGAGCATGTTTTTGGGTAAGGATTAAAAAACTAACACAAAAAAACTGATTTTATTGTCTTTATTTCCCAAATGATTTGTTAATAATTTTGCCTCAAAACATAGGTTCATAGGCTTATGCTATCATATAGGTCTGAAAGCGGGAGAAAATGAAGTCCCCCTGATATTCATAAATACTCTTCCACTTTTTATCACAACCAAGACTACTTAACTTCTTTGCTTGATCACTTAAAAAAAAAAAAAACCTTTTGTTTTAAAATTTCCAAGCATACACAAAAGTAGAGAGCTCAGCTAGCCTCGAGGTACCCAACTTAAAAACCAACTTTACCTTTCTGACTCTACCTAGTACTCTACCTTCCATACCCCCCAAAATTAAAATAAAGACACCACATTTACCACTGCAGTAATGTTCATCTCTAACAATCATCATGATCACTATTTTTCTTTACTTTTAGAAGTTCTTTTTTGACACCTTCTTACCTTCCTTTCATTTTTTCCTTTGAAACTATAAATAATTTCTATACCAACCTTGCCAAGATTGTGGTAAGGGTATAATAAACATGGAAGTACATAGCTTGTGTGTGGCATGCATTAGATTCCTGAGAAATATTAGTTCTCCATAGACCACCACCTCACCCTAGTCTCCAAGACAACAGACTCCCCCCACACCAACACATGCATACATCCTTCTCCACTCTTTGTCCCTTACTCCTCCCTTCCCTTCCTAAACTTTGGTCCTCGCTTCCCTTCTGCCTCGTCTCTTTCCTAAGCCCGAGATCCCAAACAGAAATGCCAAATCACAGATCTAATCACCTAGAAGACCCCAAATAAGTGAAAACATATAACACATTCATAGATGAGAAGAATTAACATAATTAAAATGCCCACACTACCCAAAGCAATCTGTAGATTCAATGCAATTCCTATCAAGATACCAATGACATATTTCACAGAACTAGAACAAATATTCCAAAAATTTATATGGAACCACAAAAGACCCTGAATAGCAACAGTGATCTTAAGAAAAAAGAACAAAGTTGGAGTAATCACCCTATCTAATCAAACTAGACTATAAGGCCATACTAATCAGAACAGCGTGGCACTGGCATAAAAACAGAGATATAAATCAACGGAACAACATAGAGAGCCCAGTAATAAACCCACACTTTTATACTCAATTAATATTTGACAAAGGAGGCAAAAACATACAATGGGCCAAAGACAGTCTATTCAATAAATGGTGATGAAAAAATTGAACAGATTATGTACAAAAAAAAAAAAAGAAGAAATTGGATCACTTTCTTACACTATACATGAGAATAAACTCAAAATGAATTAAAGACTTAAATGTAAGACTTGAAACCATAAAAATCCTGGAAGAAAACACAAGCAGTAAAATACTGAATGCTGCTCACTGCAATATTTTTTCTTGTATGTTTCCTTGGGCAAGGGGAAAAAAACAAATGGGACAACATTAAACTAAAAAGTTTTTGCACCACAAAGAAAACTATCAATAAAATGAAAAGACAACCTACTGAATGAAGATATTCATCAATGATACACCTGATATGGAGCTGATATACAAAATTTATTAAGAGCTCAGACAAGTGAACACCAAAAACACAAACTATCCAATTAAAAAATGGGCAGAGGACCTGAATAGATACTTCCCCAAAGAGGGCATACAGATAACCAATAGATGAATGAAAGGGTACTCTAATGTCACTAATCATCAGAGAAATGTAAATTAAAACCATAATGAAATACCACCTCATACTTGTCAGAATGACTATTATTCAGTAAATGAACAAACAATAACTGTTGGCAAAGATGTAGAGAAAAGAAAACTCTCATGCACTGTTGGTGGGAATAGAGTCTGGTGCAAATACTATGAAAAACAGTATGGAGGGTTCTCAAAAATTAAAAATGGAACTGCCTTATGACCCAACCAATTCCACTTCTGGGTATATATCCGAAGAAATTCAAAACACTACTTTGAATATATGCACCCCTATGTTCACTGCTGTGTCATTTACAATATCCAAATATATGGAAGCAGCCCGAGTGTCCATTAACAGACAAACTGGATTAAAAAAAAGTTGTGGTCCAAATATACAATGGAATAATACTCAGCCATAAAAAAGTAAATCTTACTATTTGCAACACATGGGTGAACCTCAAGGGTACTATGCTAAGTGAAATAAGTCAGACAGATAGACAAATACCATATGATTTCACTTATATGTGGAACCTAAAAAAAAAGCAAAAAAAAAAATAGCGAGAGCGAGAGAGAGAAACAGACTCATGGAGAACAGACCGATGGTTGACAGGGGATCTAGGGTACTGGATGAAAAAGGTAAAGGGATTAAGGAGTAAAATCGGTAGTTATAAAATAGTCCCAGGGACTATTTTAGTACAGTTACTATTTAGTACTATTAATGTACAGGATAGAGAATATACTCAAAAATATTATAATAACTTTATTAGGTACTAGGTGGGTACTGGAAACATTGGGAAGAACACTTCATCAAATATATGATTGTCTAATAACCATGCTGTACATCTGAAACTAGTATAAAATAATACCAAATATAAACTATAACTGAAAAATAGAATTTATAAAACTCAAACAGTTTTGTTGTTTGTTTGTCTTTTCCCCAAATTTAATAGCCTGTGGTGTTAGAATCAGTCCTTTCAGCCACTATCTGCTCAATTCTCTGGCACCTTTCCTTCAAGAGAGGTGCTTCAAGTGGTGCTGGATTTTGGAACAAAGACTAGATGTCCAACATATTCAAACGAAGCATCCTACTAAAACCGAATGATAAATGAAAGAATCAAGGTTAAGCAGCAGAAGTTCCAGCCAAGATGGAGGCGTAGGTGGACTCATTGTGCCTCCTCACACAACCAAAATTAAGGACAACAAAAATTTAGAAACAAAAAAACAAGCAGAACAGACAAAAAATTGAACTGTATGGAAGGAAGTCTGACGACCATGCATCCAGACTACTAAGAGGGGCCGAGTTGGCGGCCAGTGGAGAGGGGCAGAGGCAGGAAAAAGCGGTGGCTGGCAGACCCTGGAGCGCAAGGGCCAGGTGGCAGTTGGCAGTCCCCGGGTGCACAGGTGGTGGCTAGCAGACCCCGGTGGCAGACCCTGGGCACCGGGAGGCAACCAGCAGACCCAGTGAGGTGCACAGGCAGCTGGCTGCCCGAAGTCACACATTCGCATGCAGATAAACCAGTTGAAAACGGGAAGCAAGATAGAACACGCAACCCAGGGCCCCAGCACCAGGAAATAAAGCCAAAAGCAATGATTGAAAACACTTGTGGGGGTTGAGGTGCCGGGAGAGACTCCCAGCCACACAGGAGAGTTCCTTGGAGAGACCCACAGGGTCCTAGAACATATACAAGCCCACCCGCCAGGGAACCAGCACCAGAAGGGTCCAATTTGTTTGAGGGAAGCAGCAGAGGGGACTGAAGTCCTAGAGAGAGCCAAGCAAGTGCCATTGTCCCCTCTCTGACCCTGCCCCCACATGCAGCGTCACAACCCAGCGATGTGGGTTGCCCCACCCTGGTGAACACGTAAGGTTCCACCCTTCACTACTTAACAGGCATGACCAGTGACCAGACCAAAAAAAAAAGGGTTCAAACAGAAGAACAAATCAAAGCCACAGAGCTAATACTTTTAAGTGACTAAGAGAGCCAACCTATCAGATACACAGTTCAAAGTACTGGTGATCAGGATGCTCACAGAATTGGTTGATTTTGGTCGCAAATTATATGAAAACATGAAGGCTACACTAAGTGAAATGAAGAAAAATGCACAGGGAACCAACAGTGATGGGAAGGAAACTGGTCTCAAATCAATGGAGTGGACCAGAAGGAAGAAAACACATACAATCAGAAAAGAATGAAGAAATAAGAATTCAAAAAAATGAGGAGAGGCTTAGGAACCTCCAGGACATCTTTAAACATTCCAACATCTGAATTATAGGGGTACCTATAAGGGGAAGAGGAAAAACAACAAGTGGAAAAGTTATTTAAACAAGTAATAAAGGAAAACTTCCCCAATCTGGCAAAGGAAATGGACTTCCAGGAAGTCCAAGAAGCTCAAAGAGTCCCAAAGAAGTTGGACCCAAGGAGGAACACAGCAAGGCACATATCATCATTAAGTTACCCAAGATTAAAATTAAGGAGAGAATTCAAGAAGCAGCAAGAGATAAGGGGACAGTCACCTACAAAGGAGTTCCCATCAGACTGTCAGCTGATTTCTCAAAAGAGACCTTATAGGCAAGAAGAGGCTGGAAAGAAGTATTCCAAATCATGAAAGGCAAGGACCTACATCCAAGATTACTCTATCTAGCAAAGCTTTCATTTAGAATGGAAGGGCAGATAAAGTGTTTCTCAGATAAGGTCAAGTTAAAGAAGTCCATTATCATCAAGCCCTTATTATATGAAATGTTAAAGGGACTTTCTAAGAAAAAGAAGATAAAAAATATGAAGAGTAAAAAGACAGCAAACTCACAGTTAGTAAGAACCACACTAAAACAAAAGCAAACAAACAGAACAGGAACAGAACCATAGAAACAGAGATCACATGGAGGGTTAGCACCAAGGGAGTGGGAGGAGGAAGGGAGGAAAAAGGTACAGAGAATAAGTAGTATAGGTGGTAGGGAGAAAATAGACAGGGGGATGGCAAGAATAGTATGGGAAATGTAGAAGCTAAAGAACTTATGACACATGGACATAAACTAAAGGGGGGAATGTGGGTGGGAGGGGGTGTGTGGGGTGGAGGGGAATGAGGGGGAAATGGGACAACTATAATAGCATAATCAATAAAATATATTTTAAAAAAAGGTTAAGCAAAAAAAAAATTAAAAAAAAAAAAAGGTTAAGCAGCAGCTTCTTATGCTGGATAAAACCAAGTTCCTTGTATCAGATTATGTCAACAAGAGCAAACTTACCAAAATAATTAGGCACTTGGCAGGTAAAGAGTAATTACGCCCTTCCCTTGTGATAAATACACCACACCATGAAAGTTTCTACATTTACATCTGAAGTGTATAAAAATGAAACAGATGAAGGTGGAACTTATATATGGTATATGTTCTTAGGAGACATTTTGAAAGAAAGTTTCCACTTAAGACTAACACCTGCTTCCATTCAAGAACTGTTAAACCCACCCTGAGGGGATAAAGGGGATCACTACCAATTATGTTTGATCTCATCAAGTAATCATTGGTCATCAAACAACAGTATGTCAACCTAGAGCTTTTGTAGTACAAGTAGAAAAACTGAACTATATTCTCCATAAGTGCATTCTTTTGAATAACTGTATTATTTAATCTAGGCTGTCTTGCTTACAGACTTCAAAAGTTTAGAAATAAACATACTATGCATTTTAAGTTATCATAAAATAGACATCCATAATACTTTGATGATCTTTTCATCTATGGAATTTGCAACCCCAGTGGTAATTCAATGAGATACTGCATCTTATGTCAACAGAACTGGACAGTGTTCTACCTATCTAGAGAAATTTCTCTTTAAGAAAGCATAAGTTGTCAAATAATATTGCCTGGCCCCGCAACCCACAAATTTGCCGTAATAGTTGGTACAAAGCAGACAAATATGATTTACAAAGTCTCTTATCCTAAGATTTTTGTTGACCAGTCCAGATTCCTAAGTATGAAAATAACAGACCCAAAGTCAACTTTCCTGTCATTTTAAAAAATGTACCAGTAATATGCACTAAGCTACTTCCTAATTATTTTTTAAAAAATAATTTCATCTGTAAAACCACCATTTACTAGCAATCTTAAAAATCTTATAATTTTATAACTAGCTTCTAAAAAGTGCCCAAACATAACAGAATAGCATTACTTCTGTTTTGATATAAGAATTCAAACCAGCACCTGATTTAAGAATTCAAACCAGCACCTGATTATAGGAACTACACAGTAGGTACACCATTTCCAGGCTTTTTGGTAGTGGAAGTAACTACAGAATACTCAACCTTTTAAACATTAAAATTCAAAAGTAAATCCTTCTCCTTCGGCTTAAATCTGGAATGTGATGTGTATTATATATTGTGTCATTAAAATATTTTATTAAAATTTTCTTACATTTTTAAGAATAATTCAGTTAGCACTGTTAAAATAAAGGAACCATTGAAAGCCTCCCGGTTCAGGTGCATGTCAATTGTGAAGAAAATGTAGCCCGTGGGGGAAGCATACTCTTTACAACATTAATACTGAGAGTTAAACATCTCACCAGTTAACTTAAAATAAATGACTTAATGCTTTTGCCAACTTGATGAGATTTAAAATGATATTCATGTGAATGTCAATTGTCATTGTATGCTATCTATATAACTGTCAAAATTTATCCTTGTATATTTGAATATCTGTACGTATTAGTAAAAGTTACTTATTATAATATAAGGGAAGAGCAATGTTATTACGTATGAATACAATATAGATAATTTTAAGTATACAACCTTAAAATAGTAAGTAGCTTCAGATTCTGTGGAAAAACTCAAACATACTGGAGGCTTATTTAAGTCTGTAGTAACAGTCCATGAATCTATCTGAACTCCTCCTACAAGTAGCTCAAAAAACTATAAGTATATATGAGTTACCATAGTCTTCAAAATTTGACCCATTTGATGACTGAGGAAACAGACTCAGTAACTGTGCTGCTTAAAATCAGAGGCAGTGAAGTGATGGCACAGACTAACCAGTAGCTCTTTTCTCTCATTTGTGCATCAAAAAGCCAACAGAGCAGTATTTTTCTTTCTCTGTTTTAAAAGTATGTTCTTAAGCTCCATGAAGGAAAATGTAAGCTGTATAACAGGGACTTTTGTATGAGCCGTGCCCGGCCCCTCCCCAAAACCTGTGGTCTCATTTCTACTCACCCCTAACCTCTGCCTCCAGTGGAGTGAAAAGCTTTACATTTTATTAGCTCTTACACAGAACAGTGCCCCTTACTGTATACTGAAAACCACAGGCTATGACTATGTCTTAGAATGGCTGTCATCAACTTTTGTAGTGTCAGAAAACATAAGTGGTAAGAACTGAGAGCACAGGAGAGAAGGTCAACTGGGCCCTGAATAAGGTGACAATGAGGCATCAGAAGAAGTTGCTCCAAACTACTGACTAGGAACCAAAAGAAGACAGCAAAATCTCAGGACAGATGGTGGGACAAGATATGACAGACAATCACAGGGTTCAGCACAGATGGAAATGCAAGACTCGGAGAACAAAATCTTTGCCACCCAGTCAAAACTGTAACATTGCTGGTGAGCTCTGAAAAAGATCATTGTGGATCGAGTGACAACTCCTTGATAAATCTAAGGAGGGCTCTGGGAACCAGGCAGAATGGGTGGAAGAAAGATGACAAGAAACAGGTAGAAAAAATGAAAATGTCACAGGAGAACCAGACAGATACCCAGAACTGAGAAAGTGAATACTCTAATAAGCACAAGGCTCTGTGGTTTCATTTCTACTCACCCCTATCCTCTGCTTCAGTGGAGTGAACAGCTTTACGCTTTCCAAAAGTATGGCTACAAAGCACCTACTGAAAAGGGGACTGGCACCATAGGAGGCTGGGGTATGAGTGGTGCTCTTCATCTTAAAGAATCTGCCCCCCAACTTGTAATAATGGTATATTTTTTCTGGAATACTTTTCTACCTAACCATTCATACAAACAAAGTTATTCTGATACAGAATATAATTATGCTATACATTAGAGACATAATTATATATAACATAATATATACATAAATATATGTATAAGAATATAGTATATATAATTAGGCATACTCGTATGTTTACACTTAAACACACTCATACAACACACATACATATACTTGTTTTCTGTATACAGAGTAACAGAGGGTAGGACCATGGGTAGGGAAAATCACTTTATACTCTAAAGAGAAGTATTAACTGCTTAACACCTTTATGAAAAGCAGTATAAAATTACTATTAGTGAACAGAGTAAGTCAGATCATAATTCTATGAGTAGTTATGAACA
This sequence comes from Phyllostomus discolor, assembly GCF_004126475.2. Lineage (NCBI taxonomy): Eukaryota > Metazoa > Chordata > Mammalia > Chiroptera > Phyllostomidae > Phyllostomus > Phyllostomus discolor. The sequence continues at coordinate 86,928,453 of NC_040907.2, read as the reverse complement.
AGGGGAAAAGTAGTAAGTAGTATGCACTCATTTAAAATAATCAATCTAATGTTCTCTTTAAAATTTAGCCTACAGGAATTATAGTATGTCTAGGAAATTATCAAGTGTCTGGAAATCAATTATTTAGTGGGAGAGGAAGAAAAAAACAGTTTATCCTGGGTAAGAAAAGATATAAAAGGGCAGAGCTATCATAGTATCTGAAATGCCATCATGCAAAAAAAAGGGATAGACATATTCCAAGCAGATGGATGACACCACAAATGGGAAGGAGAGAAAAAATGTAGTAACGATAGCTGCATACAATATTTAACAATCAGGGCAAAGAACTGGAGTAAAGAAGCCTTAGGAAGAGGAGCAGCACACTGAGACTGTTAGGAACGCAAGGGAACGCTGGATGTGGGAGGCCTCTATCCGGATGGCTGTGGGAACTGCTCACTGGGGTGCATCACTCACTGCTACCACACAGAGGCACTATCCCTACAAAAGCTACTAGAACATGGTCTAAGTGGTTCGCAACACGGAGAAAAATAGGAATTGCTTCCTACCTGCCCTACCAAACTGCTAACAGAGAGAACGACAAAAAAGCAGTCTTCCGTGAACAGAAAAAAAAAACTTACAATGTAGCCTTACATTCAAAGAATAACTATGAACATATACTAGGTACAAAGATTAGCCCTTGATGGTCCTCCATGCAATCCTGTAGACTAAAGAGTCTATCAAATGTAGTTAAGAACAGGATTTTGCTAATATAAATATAGCACACATTAAGAAAACTTTCAGAGGACTTAAAATATCTATTCTCTTCAAAAACCAAACCCTACCTTTTTCATTAACCCAAGCCTCACATTCTTGTGCCCAGTGTTTCTCCTCTCAAGAGTCTCTCTGGATAGTCCCTTCCTCTCTTCTTCCTGTTACAGGTTCCATCAGGCATCTCCTAGGCGCTGCTTCTGTTAACCTCTTTGATTCTTATACCTGATATTTCTCACCTCTGACTGCTTCCCCACCTTAAATAAATCACACTTCCCTCAACCTCTTTTCGTCTTCACCTCTTCAAACAGTGTTTTTTTCTCTGGCACACCACGTTTCTTGAAAACAGAATTGACATCTGCTGCCTGCCCTCCTTGTTCCCCCTTTTCCTCCTTGCTAACTGGTTTCTCAGGGCCTGCTGTATAGCAGGTGATCAATACATGCTAGAGTCAAGATTATTAAGAAAATGTTAGGTGTTACAATAAACAGAAGCAGGTATGCCAAGTGGAGAAGCTGATTTGGGGTGAGGGTAAAGAATGAGTTTATTTTAGACACAGTGTTTGAGGTGATGGCAGGATATACAGATGGACATGCAAAGCAATGCATGGAGGTCAGTCCACTTAGTGATGTCATACCTGAAAGAAGAAGGTCAAGTAGGGAGGCCCTAGGCAGAGAGACAGAGGCACTATGAGAAGCCACCAAGAAGCTGATGGTTCAACTCGTAGTATGACAGAAGTTTAAAAAGGTGAGCATTTCAAGAAGGCCAGGTGAAAACACTAGTCACAATATAAAATGCCACAGCTAAACAGAAGAGTCAAGACTGTAAATGAGATGAGGGATAATTTAATCAGCAGGAGGATACTAATGATCTTTGAAAAGCTGTATCAGTGATAAGATACTATGAATTATATGCAAAAGCCCCAAACAAAACATTAACGAGCAGAACTCAGAAACCACCAAGGGATTACCGTACCACGCCAGAGTGGGTGATGGGTGGTCAGCATTCATAGAATACAAGAATAAATCAAGGAAAGAAATGTAATCCTCTAATCTACCCTACAATCAAACGAGGAAAATCATATGACAAACCCTAACACTCATTCTTCATTAAAAAAACACTTAATAAAATAGAAATAGAAGACTGTTACCTTAATATGATCCCAATATATAGTCACCAAAACTCCAGAATCATGATTAATGAGAAACCATTAAAACATTCCATGAAAGACCAACTTCTAAATAGACAAATGGGTGTCAGCTGACAAAACATTGCCCAAAAAGGAATTTCAAATGCTCCTGAAAGTTATGAAAAGATGCTCAATCTCACTCAGAGAAATGCAAATTAAAATGACAATGAGATACTTTTTAATGTACAGATTGGGAAACAGCATATTGTTTGATATACTACTAAGAGGATCTAAGAAACAGGCATTGTTGGTAAAAAACTATGCAGGACAATTTGGCAATATCAGCATTTAAAACACATATATCCTTTAATTCAGCAATGTCATGTGTAGTAACTTAAACCTATAGATATACTTGTTTGTATGAAAAATGGTATATAAACAAGGATACTCCCTAAACAATGTGATGTCAGAGCCAAAGACAGGAAGCACATTTCTTTTAACTAGCTAAACGGATTAAGAACAAAGTAGTTCTGCATGTGTTCACGCAGGATATCTCCAAGACAGACTATTAAATGATAACAAGGTACTGATTACTGTGTATGCTGGCTAACATTTTAAACAATACATATGTAGCTTATGCATTTACACACAAATATAACAAAGTGTGTAAGACGTGGTAGAGCTGAGGGACAGAGACAGGAGAAAGGGTTAATTTTCATTTATCCCTTTTGAATTTTGTAAGATATGCATTACAACCTAGTGATTTTATGATCACTCGTGACATTCCCCTATCCCTCATTCCCTACATTCAAACTATAAAGCCTATGAATTCTTTTTCACCCTCTTTTTCACTCTCACCACAACCAACATAATTTAGAGACATTCTGTAACTTCTTCCAAGATAATTAAACAGCTTTTAACCACTTTCCATATAAATAATTACCTTCTCTGATTTACCTTAGCTATGCACCATGCCCAGACTTGCCCTTCTAAAGCACAACTTTACTAAGCTTCAAAGGGCCCAAATTCCACTTGACCTATGAAAGAACTCTCCACAGGCCCATGGCCGTTCTCTCCCTAGGACTACATCCCACACATCTGCTGAACTGAAATGTTCCCAAGGACTAGAACCACAGCTGTTGCCCCCACCCCAACCTATAACCCTGAACTCTGGTGGTCTCCCCATCAGTTTCACCCCATTTCATGTATGTTTCCCTTCCCCACATGTACCAGCTAAAATGGTTTGAGACCTTCAACACCCACTGCTTTACAGGCCACGCACATCAGGAAATTTTCCCTGATGTCCAATCAGAAGGTAACTGCACAACTGTGTGTATCTTTCAGGGCACCCTCACATGCTATGATGCTGTCTTCTAAGCACCTTTGCCCATGGTAAGCCACTCCCTTGGAGCTGCATCTCCTGTTCCATGCCTTAGGCTCCTGAGTGCAGTGATGTACCCATAGCCGACAAAGAGCAAGTCATTTGGTGAAGGTAACACTTCCCTTCAAATTCCCAAAATTCCTTTTGCTCAGTAAATGACTAAAAAGCCATCTTGAATCCATATCTTAGATGTGCTTATTTCTGCATAGTTGACTGGTGTTAACAATGATATACGGGTAAGTTGGAAGGTATTAAAAATATTAAATAACTGTTCCTGATTCTTTTTGCCTTTCTCAGTGGAGACTGGTAAAAAGCTTGGGATACCAAGCACATGACTACACATATTCAACAAAGTCAATTTTACCACCTGTCACTTACAAGTAATTTTCTAGAGTTATTGGTTTTTTTAATGAGAGAGATGACCTTTCTCAGGGTGAACATGTAAGGTTAGTGATAGCTAGGAGCAGTGACTAAATTGGATGGTTTCAGGTCCTTAACAAGAAGTGTCTACCATTTCCCAATATAAGGCAATTATGCATTTAGTTACATGAAGGTCCTTTTAAAAGAGGAAATCCCTGTAGACATTTAGAAATCAGTATTATACTGGTTTGGACAATGACTCTGGAATTACATGGAATGAAAAAATTCATCATCAGACTGATATAAACAGAAAGTAGAAGAGTGGTTACCAAGAGCCGCAGGGAGTGGAGAATGAAGAGTTATTGCTCAGTGGGTGCTGAGTTTGAGATAATGAAAAAGCTCCAGAGAATGAATAGTGATACTGGTAGTACAGCAAAGTAGATGTATTAATATCACTGAGCATACACTTAAAAACGGTTAAAATGGTAAATTTTATAAATATATTTTTCTAGAAAATGTTCTAGAAACTGATTTTAGTGAATTTTTCAACCATGGGTTTGATTCCCAGTGAGGTTACACACCTAGGTTCAATCCCTAGTCAGGGCGTGTAAAGGAAGCAATCAAGCAATGTTTCTCTCTCTCTCTCTCTCTCTTTCCTTCTCCCTCCCTCTCTAAGTCAATAAACATATCCTCGGGTGAGGACTAAAAAAAAATGAAACAACAAAGAAAGCAGTTACGTGACAAGTCTAATCCAATGGGGAATTTAAATAGTCCATATATTATCCTAGCTGTTCTCCTTCTCCCTCTAAATTATCTGCCTTTTTATCATTTCATTTCTTGAAGCACTAACTTCTGAATGGGCAGGTACATAAAGAGCAATTAATTTTGTTACTTCTTAGCAGAGAAAAACTGTGCTTAAGTGAGGTTTCTGAAATACTGTAAACTTTAGCTAGCTGTGTTCTTCCATGCCACTATTAACATGGGTAATCGAGATATGTTCATCATGAGTCGAGCAGTTTCTATTTAAAGGCAAGTGGTCATTATTTCTGCCAAAAGCAACACGTCACACAAACTTCAAACAGCAACTACTGACAACAAATTGGGTAGATCATCCTTTTCCCAGGAAACTGGAGTGGGCACCACTGTCCCTCAGTCACTGCCCCATAGACAGCTCACAGGTCAGGGACTGAAAACACCCCCAGCCTTCACAAAAGACAGGATTGAGGGGAAATTCCAAACAAAGAACTTCTTCAGTGCCTGTGCCGCTCAGAAACTCTGAATGCCTCTGCCCAGCAACTCACCCCATTTACACACCTTGCCAGCTACTGTCTTCTCATCTTCTTCACATAGCCTTTTCAACCCAAGCTGCTATCTAATAGCAGGTCTCTGGCTGTGGCATTACAGCTCATTTCCCCTTTCAAGGAGCTACACAAAGCAACTGCAGGATGCAACCCCAAGACCCCTGAACAGTGAGTGCTGAGGCAGGAGGGCCATGAGCTAGTGCTGGGGCCATTTGTCCTCTGGTACACACATGGCCTCAAAGTGTGACCTCCCCTAAAATTCCTGCCTTTAGAAAACAGATAAAAACCATTAAGGCAAGGGACCCAGTGTGCATTCACACACAGGCATTTTCCCTCTCTCCCCACACCCCACCCCACCCCACCCCCACACACGCACCATGCCTTCTTTCTCAAGTGATTTCTTTCTTCTAAGCTCCAAAGGCCCTTCTTTTGCCTCTGTAACTTGTTCCCTGAGTCCGTGCAGCCCAGCTGGCTCACTGCTTTTACCTCTGTGTCTTTCTAAACAAATTTCCTGCAGTACAGTTCTTGGCTCTGAATTCTTTTTTTTTTTTTCAGATTTTTATTTATTTATTTTTAGAGAGGGAAGGGAGGGAGATAGAGAGAGAGAGAGAAACATCAATGTGCAGTTGCTGGGGGTTATGGCCTGCAACCCAGGCATGTACCCTGGCTGGGAATCGAACCTGGGACACTTTGGTTCCCAGCCCGTGCTCAATCCACTGAGCTACGCCAGCCAGGGCTGAATTCTTTCTTCTTAGTCAAACTCAAGAACTGAGATTTAACACCACCACTAGCCAAAACCCTTACCCTTTTTAAAAACATTATTGCTGGGTCCCATGCCCAGAGTTTATGATTATAACTAGATATTGGTATTTTTCAAAGGTTCTTAGATATAACGAGAGGACCTGCTCCCAAATACGATGAATGTGAATGCTGTGAGGAAGGAGCATGGGGAGCACTGAAAGTGGCTGCTCACAAAACAAGCCCATCATAGGAACTTCAGAATATTTATTGTATCAAGAAAAATGTTCCCAAAGCCAAGAGACACACTAGGGCCAAGTAACCTTCACGAGTTATGCTGGCTCCACCCCCTCCACTCAGTCAGCATTGAAGACCATGTGACTCCCTAGCGAAGTCACACTTCACTAGGAAGATGCCTACATTCCAAGGTCCACACTGCAAGCTGTGAAAGAGAGTATAACAGGCTCCAACCAGCCCTAAGCAGGTGGAAAGGAGACAGTGAGGTGATGTCAGAGCTGGCAAGCATCTTCCTATGCTGGCCTGGCTTGGGAGCCATCCTGGGAGCCCACCCCAGGCAATGGTAGGGTACTGGCAGTGCAAGAAGCAGGAATGCCAGTGGCAGATAGAGGGCAAGCTCCGTGTAATAGAAATGGACCTGGGGAAGCCAGGCTGATTCCTGGGACAGCCTGGCAAGCAAGAGCCCCTGGGCCAAGCTCCTGCAGCAGGGCAAAGGCCACACAGTTCACTTTACCTACCTATGAAGTGGAAACCAAAGGCCCCACGGACCAAAGTGTCAGTTTTGCACAGTCCAGGCCTGAGGTGTCACTGAGGCCCATTGTGCAGTCCAGGACTGCTATGCCGCTGAGGCCCAGAGACCCAGCCAGGGCCGTAATGACACTCAAGGCTGCCCCACCAGTACCCTCAGGTGCTGGGACCTGCAGGGTTCTGGGTGGTGGAGACTTGTGGTGAGCTCATATCACAGGAAGCAGGAATACTTGCCACAAGGGAGGACAGTGGTATTCCTCCTACATCATATTTCCATTTAGTAAGTAATTTTTTTAAGCCAACAAAGGCAGAGATGAGGCTTATAAAAAAGACAGTGGAAGTGATGAAACTGAACCAGCAAATAAACTCAAATAGTAAAAAGTGGTAATGGGGGAAATCAGGCTGCTATATAATGAACATTTACCTGTCCAGGCTGAGACAAAGTTCATGCTGGCAAACCTGATCAACAAATCTAAGGAATAAAGAAGGGAAACTGAAAATCAGTGGAAGAACTATGCACAAGAAAGTGATGAGATCCTATAAAGGAAACAAGAAATAGCCTTCCAGTATGTGACACAAACTTCAGAGCTTAAAACAACACTTAAAGCTGCAATCTGATTTGAAGCAGCAGTTGGAGGCAGTGAAGAGGCAGTTTCACTGATAAAGGAGAAGCAGTACAGGGAATTGGAAACATTACAGGAGGAGCTAAAGCAAGCCTGAGCTAAGACAACTGCAAAGGCCCATGCCTGGTATCTCCAGGAAAAAACATTACTGGAGGAGCAACTGAATAAGCTAGCTGCAAGCATTTTGGGAAAGACAGAAAGGAGCTGAAAAGGAAGGCCCAGGCCTGGGAGGTGGTAGCAGAGAGGCATGCTCCTGAGTTGTACCACCTCCAAACAGAGAGCCAGGAGTTACAGAGTTGGTGCGGCAGTCCTAGCTGTGTGTGTGGAGGAATCTGCCTCCACCATCCCCACCCCAAGCCCTGGCAAGGCTGGTTAAAAATTTAGAAGCAACAGCTGCAGCAGGACCAGTTGTATATGGAGTGCTTATTTCCAGAGAGGTAAGGACTACAACAGGGTGCTCCATAGAACAGAACTTCTTCCCTAACCACTGAATCAATCCACAGTAATTTCTAAACTATCACTGATTCAATAAGGACTGGAGCAACTATTCTTAGCTGCTACATAAACCTGGTTAGCTTTGGGATCTCATTGCTACTGTAAAGCATCCATCATGACGTGTTAGTGTGAAGACTTAGGTGCTTTTTCTTAGCCAAACTGCTAGGTATTTGTGTAACCAGCTTCCCTTAATTAGTTTTTTATTTAATTAGCTCTTTTTAATAAACAAGATGCTCCTCAAACTTCCAGATAATCTAACACCATTTGCCAAACACTCATACATAAAACCAGGTTGAGAAAACCACCTTGAGAAAGAGAAAAGAAGAAAAAGTGATTTGTATGATTTATTTCATCTAGCTGAGTCAGATTTCTTTATAGAAAAAGGACCTTGAAGGCCAGCATCTCAGACTGACTTTATATAGTGCTTTCTGCTCTTCAAATGACCAATATCAGTTTATCCTCATTCCTTTCGACCAACTCAGAACATAACAGCAAAGTGTTTTTAAGCTTTTTTAAAAAAGTTTGTGCCACTGACCAGGTAGCTCCTTCTATACTTTGCTAATAACAGCAAGCTCAATCAAAGCTAGGCAGAATGACCTTTTGTGTGATGCAGCTTTCACAATTTCAGCTTTCATAAATGGAGAAGGGAATGTATATTCCATCAACTCTACTGAAATGTTTTCTGTGAAGTAATATGTCTAGAATTAACAAGATGGCTGAATACTTGTTGTAGAAAAGAATATCAAAAAAGTTTTTAAATATCTGGACGGCTTTTTAAAGAATCTTGCGCCATCTATTTCCTTAGCAACACCCTAAATCCTAAAATGCCATGATTACTTAATGTTAAATATAGTAAGTACCTTAGTTTTAGGTCCTCTATTATATTTTCTTTCTATATGTACATTTAATAGTGCATGTAATGCCTTTTGTAATTAATATGTGCCTTACATTTACATCTATTTAATAGAACTGGGAATAGTATTTTAAATTAGTATAGACTTTTAGGGTAGGTTTTTTTTTGCATTTATAACATACTGATGGTTAGACTAGTGATTTATTTGAATGCTGAAATATAGTACAGGAATATAGCTTCATATTTTAACATTGCTTTTATATGGAAATTGTCAGTAATAAAAAACTTCAAAATAATTTTTTGAATTCTGTTTTGATATGTAAAATGAATTCCTTTAAATTGCATTACAAAAAGGACTTTCCCTCAATGTGCTTTTAACTTCTAGCTTTAAATATGTAGTTTTTTTCAAACAAGCATTCTGTTAATAAGAAAATAAAAGCCTACTTAAACTAAGTAAATATATAAATAGAAATAAAAGTTCTCAGCTGTGTAACGTAAGGCCAGATTAGAGAACCAGTGGGCTAATGAAACCAAAAGGTGATTTCCACCTGTCAGCTAATGTGATCTGGGGACAACTACTGGGATACAAGTTCAGATGAAGAAAGGTCTGATCTCTGAGTCTGCTTAGACAGCTCAAATCCTGGTCTCTCTCCTACTTTGAAGCATGAGGGGAAGATGGCCTGTGAGAGAGGAAAGAGCTTGAGCTTACAGACAGACAAGAGTTCAAATCCCAGTTCCATTAACTAGCTGTGTATCCTTGGACCATTCACGAAAGTTCTTTCATCCTCAGTTGCCCCAGATGAAAAATGGCACTCATTATATTTCATCAGGGTTTTACTAATATTAATTTGAATGAGACATAAAACAGTACAGCTTCGGTTTCATACTATTTGTCAGCAGAGTCCTAGCTTGTGGGGTACCTAGAGTGGGGGTTCCAGATCCCAAACCCAAGATGAAGAACCTGGGACCTTGGGAGGTGAAATGATAAGTTATCCAAGACACAAAGCTAATTAAGTAGCAGAGCTGGGATTGGAACTCAGGTTTCCTGCCTCCCAAATTTCTGATCAGTATTGTTAAAGTGAGTGAATGGAAGCAAACCTCCAGTGACTTCTTAAAGCACATCATTCATTGGATGACCAGTTGTGGTAAAACTAAATTCTAGTGTGGGCTATTGAGGGGTCCTGGTTTGCCTGCATGACTACATTAACATAGCCTTGGAAGAGATGGAAGAATCAGTAAATGAACAACTGAAGAAAAAGTAAGGGGATCCATTTATCTCAGAAAAATTCAACACATTGTATGTACATTAGCACACAGAAGAGAAAGATGTGAAGACATCAAGAATACATTACTTTTTATACTTTGATATATTTATATGAAATTTTTTTGGTTTTTTTGTGATATAAATTTGTCCTAGTTCATAATAGTTGGTGACTTTCCACTGGAATGTAAGATAAATGCATAAATTGTGAATTTAATTGTAAAGAATACTTTCATATTTGTTTCATTTCCTTTCACTTCTATGTCAGTGTGCAGAATACAAAAACAATTTTGTTAAAAAACAAAATCTATTTCTCCCTACACAATTTTTAACTTGTTTCAAGTAATGTCATTTGATTTGATTGCTTTACTTATTCAACTAACTAAAATGATGATGTGATGATAATTAAAACATTTTAGATATGTCCTTCTTCAAATGCATATACATAAATAAATAAAACAACTAATACAGCAGGTATTGAAAAATGAGAGCTGGGTCAACTTCTGAGCAATCCAAATGAGCCACTGGCAAATAAAGAAAAGAAGTATCCTTTACATCTCTTCACATCTGAGACATATTCAATAAATTATTTTCCTAACTTTCACAGCTATAAATACAATCTCTATATTTTTCTGAAGCCAGTACCAAAGATCTCTCATAGCTGGTGGAGATCATAACTTACTTGTTAAACAAAATTGCCAGTAAAACCTAATTCCAAAAAAGATAGAACCAATGAATCTGAATGTCAAAACAAAGAAGAACAATTCAAGAGTCTTATGCTACTTCTAGAGAAGAATGAAATACTTAGCCTAGGGGCAATGAAGAAATCCAAATCCTAGAACAAATATACCCCTAGGGCTTTAGAATCCCATGGCCTTGGGTTCAAATGCTAGCTTCAACTTTTCAGTAAATCACACACTCTTTAAGTTTTAATCTGTTCATCTGTTAGATGGAAATAGTGCCATCTTTCTCAAATATTTCATAAAAACTAAAAGTGGGAATGTACATAAAGTACGTAGAACAAAATGAATTTCATTTCCTTTGCTCTGCCTGTATTTTGATTTCTGATCATGAAGTTTCTAATACATTGTCAGAAATATATTTCCTCAAATGTTTCCTCTTCATGAAGCAAACAACTCTCAAACAACCCAAGAAAAGATACTAGAGAGAGTGCCGTCAAGAGCAGTGTGGTGGCGTGAGCTGACCTCCAGGTCTCTCCCTGTGCAGTTACAAGTTGAATAGCTATAATCAACGGAATCCCTGCTCAACACATAAATCTGAAAGATCCACACATTGAGACATCTGAATGTGGGCATATCAGAGCAAGCCGGGGAGGCAGAACCAAGGAAAGACAGACACAAAAGCCCCAAGAAGTCCATCTCTTGACCACCTCAGTGGATGCAACAGGAGTGAAAGGCTGGTATACAACCCCCACTTGGCAAACTGAAGAGGCAGAGATAGCAATAAAACCAAGGTGGTCAGCACATATCGAGCCTGAGCCCGGGGTCAGTGACAGAAAAGCAATCCAAAAGGTTGCAGCATTTAACAGCCCACCAGCACCAGACAAATGATTCTGCAGACATGGGAAACTGCCCACCCAGTCCCCCTGTAGGCAATCCAGCAGCAGAATCCTCACTCTACAAACAGTGAAAGAGCTGGAAAAATAAAATTAAAAAAAAAAAAACTTTGCAGCCTAAGTGGTTTGTACTCATTATGCCAGAGGAAAGAACTGAACCCTGGAAACATGAACCCTTCCCTCCAGCCCACCCCCCCCACCTATCATAACTGAACGGACCCTGGTAGAGGGGGCTGGGTCAACTCCAACAGAGTGGCTCTGCTGGCAGCTTCTGACTACAGGAAGGCGGTACGGAGAGCACACATGCCAGAAAAACCATAGCCTTGCCACTTACAATCCATGGGAGTGGTGCCCCAAGACCAAAGCCACAAGGGATGCCCACCTCCTCAAGGAATATGGGGTGTTTTCCATGGCCAAGCCAGTATTGCCCCACAGAGACCCTAGAAGCCCCCACAAGTGCAGGTAAAAGAAAATTAAAAACTTGAGCTTCAGCACCACCTATTGGAAATAAAAGGAAAGACATCTATTATCAACCTGTTAAACAGTGAAGAATCAAATACTTAAAAAACACTTTATTTCCACAAATACCCAGGCAGAGAAATAATCCATCAAGCACAATAAATAAATAACCCAGGTAACAAGCAAATTCAAAAAGAAAATTTTAAAATCTTCAGAGAATAAACGTAAAGACATGGAAGACTGAGATTTAAATGACAGAGAATTTAAGACTGTGGTTTTAGGAAAAGTAAAAGAGATACAAGAAAACTCAGAAAACCAATCCAATGAACTCAGAAATAACATCAACGAACAAAATGAGTACTTCACCAAAGAGATTTAAACTTCCGAAAAACCAAACAGAAATTCTGAACCTAGAGATCCAAAAAATGAGATGAAGAATGAACCAGAGAACTTAGGAAACAGAGCAGACCAGATGGAGGAAAGAATTACTGACATCAAAGACTGACATCTAGAAAGGACTCGAGTGGAAGAACAGAGAGAATTGAGAGTAAAAAATAAAACATGAAAGAATATTAGAAGAACTATCTGATTCCTTTATTTTTCATTTTTTTTATTTATTTTTAGAGAGAGGGGAAGCAAGGGAGAAAAAAAGGGAGAGAAAAATCGAAGAATGAGAGAAACATCGATCACCTTCCTCTCTCACACTCCCAACCACGGACCTGGCCTGCAACCCAGACATGTGTGCCAGTCAAACTGGCAGCACACTTTTGGTCTTCAGGATGACACTTAACCCACTGAGCTACACCTTTCAGGGCACTATCTGACTCCTTTAGAAAAAGCAATATAAGCATAGTAGGTATACCAAAAAGAGAACAGAGAGCCAACTTGAACAAATAATCCATGAGAGATCCCAAAGCTATGGAAAGAACTGGATCCTCTAGTCCAGTAAGGTAACAGAACACCTAGTTTTCTCAATCCAAAACGCCTTCTCCAGACACATTATATTAAAACTGTCAAAAATTAATGTCAAAGAAAAATTCTCAAGGCAAACAGGGAAAAAAAAAACATGATAACCTATAAAGGAAACCCCATTAGGTTCTCATGGAATTTTTAAGTAGGAACCCTACAAGCTAGAAGAGAATGCAATCAAATATTCAAATTATTAAAAGAGAAAAATCACCAGCCAAGAATAATATACCCAGCATAGTTATCCTTTAAATATGAATGAGAAATGAAGGCTTTCCCAAACATACAGAAACTGAAGGAATTTACCACCACAATACCTGCATTACAAGAAATACTGAAAGGTGCTCTTCTACCTGAAACAGAAAAGGACACAAAACTGTCAGGTGACTTACAGACAGAAGCAGGAAATTATAATCCTATTCAGAACAGGATATTAAAAACTTAAGTACAACAAAGATTAAAGGATGTAAAAGCTTTAAAAAAAGAAGACAATAGCTACTTCAATCTGTAAATGAACACAGCATAATAAGGAATCACTGTGACAATGAAAACATAAAAGGGGGGAAGGCCTAAACACACACAGGTGAGGAGATACACAATGCAATCAAAAGATAAAAGACTACTGTATATACAAAACTTTCTTTTGCATATCCCTAATGGTAACTACAAAAAAAACAATCTAGAATGAGACACATAAAAAAATCAGAGGGGAAAAAATCATAGAATACCACGAAACTAAAATAACAGAAACACAAAGAAAAAGAAACAATGGAGATACAAAACAACTAGAAAACAAAAGATAAAATGGCTATAGGAAATACCCATGTACAAATAATCACCCTATAGGTATATGGACTGAATTCACCAAATAAAAGGCAGAGAGTAGCAGGATGAATCAAAAAATAAAACCCAACTATATGCTACCTTCAGGAGACACATCTCAGCTATAAAGACAGAGAGTCAAAGTAAAGGGGTGGAAAATGATACTCCAAGCAAATGACATCCAGAGAAAAGCAGATGTAGCCATACCTGTATCAAACAAAATAGATTTCAAGATAAAAAAAGGTAACAAGAGACAAACATGGAAATTTTATCATGATAAAGAGGAAAATACCTCATGACATAACACAATATATATGAACCCAACCTGAACACATCAAACTATATAAAGCAAAAACCAACAGCACTAAAGATAGAAACTGACAAAAACACAATGATAGTAGGGGACCTGAATACTCCATTGACAGCAATGGATGGGACATCTAAACAGAAAATTAATAAGGAAAAATATTGGCCTTACATGACACATTAGACCAAATGGACATGATTGATATTTACAGAGCTTTTCATCCCAGAACACTAGAATATACATTCCTCTTCAGGGTACATGGAACACTCTCAAAGATAGATTGTATGGTGGGGCACAAACTAGCAACAACAAATTTAAGATTGAAACCATACCAAGCATATTCTTCAACTACAATCCTTTAGAATTAGAAATCAACTGCAAAAAGAAAGCTGGAAAACTTCAAATATATAAAGATTAAACAACATGCTAAATAACAACTGGATCAAAGAAGAAATTTAAAAAGAGATCAAGCCCTGGCTGCTGTGGCTCAGTGGACTGAGTGCTGGCCTGCGAACCAAAAGCTCACCAGTTCCCTGTCTGGGTACATGCCTTGGTTGCAGGCCACGTCCCCAGTAGGAAGCACTCAAGGGGCAACCACACATTGATGTTTTTTTCTCCCTCTCTTTCTCCCTCCCTTCCCTTCTCTCTAAAAATGAATAAATCTTTTTAAAGAGAGAAATAAAAAATCCATGAAAGACAAATGAGAATAATAATACAATATGTCAAATTTGAAGGGATACCACAAAAGTCGTAAGAGGGAAGTTTATAGCATTATAGGTCTACCTTAAGAAACTAGAAATATCTCAAATAAACAATCTAACATTTTACCTTAAATAACTGGAAAAAGATGAAGCCCAAAGTCCACAGAAGGAAGGAAATAATAAAATTAGAGTAGAACTAAAAATAGAAAACAAATAACAACACAAAAATTAATGCCACAAAGAGCATATGTTTGAAAAAAATTAAAAAGGTGACAAAGATTTGTCTAGACTAAGAATAACAAAAAAAAGATACAAACAAAATCAGCAATGAAAGATGAAAAGTTACAACAGACACCACAAAAATGCAAAGGACTATACTAGAAAACTATGAAAGGCTTTCTACCACCAAGTTCAATAATCTAGAAAAAAATGGACAAGTTCTTAGAAATATATAACCTTCCTAGACTGAATCATGAAGAATCATAAAAGCTAAAGAGACTAATTAACAGTAAGGAAATTTAAACAGTAACATCAAAAACCTTCGAAAAGTAAAAGTCCAGGACCAAATGCCTTCACTAGTGAATTCTACCAAACATTCAGAAAGAATTAATATTTATCTTTCTCAAATTCTTCCAAAAAACTGAAGGCACAACACTTTCTAATGCATTTTATGAGGTCAACATTATCTTGATACCAAAATCTGGCAAAGACAACACACACACACAAAAATTACAGACTAATATCTCTGATGAATATAGATGCAAAAACCCTAAACTAAATACTAGCAAACTGAATACAATACATTAAAAAGATAACACATCATGGTCAAGAGGGGTTCATTCCAAGGGAACATGGATAGCTCAACTTAAGCAAATCAATAATGTCTCACACCAAAGTAGCATCAACAAAATAAAGAATAAAAGTCATACGATCTCACAACAGATTCAAAAAATCATTTGACAAAATACAACATTCATTTATGATTAAACCACTCAACTCAACAGTATAGAAGGAAACTATCTCAACATAATACAGGTCAGAAATGATAAATCCTCAACTCATATCACACTTGATAGTGAAAAGCTGAAAGCTTTTCCTCTAATACCAGAAACAAGACAAGAATGCTCACTATCACCACTGTTATTCAACACAGTAGTTGAATTCCTAGGAAGAGCAATCAGACAAGACAAAGAAATAAAAAACATCCAAAGTGGGAATAAAAAAGTAAAATTGTCACTTTTCTGAGAAGACAAGATTTTTTATATAGAAAACTCTAAAGATTCCATTTAAAAAAAACTATTAGAAAAAATAAACAAATACAGTAAAGCTGAAGGATAGAAAATCAACATAAAAAAATCTGTTGTATTCCTATATATTAACAATGAAATATCAGAAAAAAGGGATTTAAAAATCCATTTGCAACTGCAACAAAATCATAAAACTAGAAGACATTATTAAAAGAAACTGAAGATGACACAAAGAAATCGAAAGATATTCTGTGTTCATGGATTGGAAGACTCAATATAGCTGAAATGGCCATATTCCCTAAAATAATATTCAGGCTTAATGCAATCCCCTCAAAATACCAATGGCACTTTTCAAAGAAAAACAACAAAAAATTATCAAATTTGTATAGAATCACATAAGACCCCTAATAACCAAAGCAATCCTGGGGCCGGGGGGAGAACAAAGCCAGTGTATTAAAAAAAAAAAAAAAAAAAAACTCCTCTGTTTTCGAATTATACTACTAAGCTATAGTAATCAAAAGAGTATGGTATTGGCAGAAAAAATAGATGCACAGACCAATGGGACAGGGCTGACAACCCAGACATAAAAACACATTTATATGGGCAACTAATTTTCAATTAAGGAGCCAAAAATATACCATGAAGAAAGAAAAACTTCAATAAATGGTGTTGGGAACATTGGAAAGCCACATGAAAAAGAATGAAACTAAACTGCTATTTGATGCCATACACAAAAATTACCTCAAGATGGATTAAAGATTTGAATATAAGACCTAAAACAATAAAATATCTAAAAGAAAACACAGGACTAAACCTATGAACCTTGGTCTCAGACAGGATTTTATGAATTTGACCCAAAGGCAAGGAAAGTAAAATTAAAAAATGAATGAAACACATCAAAATAAAAAGTTTCTGCACAGCAAAATAAACTATTAATGAAGCAGAAAGGCAGCTAACTGAATGGGAGAAGATATTTGCAAATAATACCTCTGAGAAGAGCCTAATATCCAAAATACATAAAGAACTCATACAATTCAACAACATCAACAAAAAAAGGAAAATCAAAAGCAAGCCAATTATAAAATGAGCAGAGGACCTGAACACTTTTCCCAAGAAGACATACAAATGACCAACAGATATATGAAAAGATGCTCAACTTCACTAGCTATAAGGGAAATCAATATCATAACCACAATGAAATACTACCTCACACCTGTTAGGATAGCTAGTATAAGATGAGAAATAACAGCTGTTGGAGAGGATGTGGAGATAAAGAAACCCTCATATACTGCTGGAAATAATGTAAATTGATATAGCCACTTTGGAAAACAGTATGGAAGTTCCCCCCAAAATTAAGAATACAGCTACCATATGACCCTATAATCCCTCTTATGGTTATCTTACCCCTCAAAACTGAAAACATTTATTCATAAGGATATGAACATGGTCACTGCAACATTATACATGATAGCCAAAATGTGGAAACCACCTTTTTGTCCTTCAATAGATGACTGGATAAAGAAGTGTTACAAATATATAATGGAATACTACTTGGCCATAAGAACAGATGAAATACTGCCATCTGGGACAACATACATGGACTTTGAGAGTACTGTGCTAAGTAAATTAAGTCTAATGGAAAAGGACAAGGATCATATGACCTCATTTATACGTGGGATATAAAACAGAAAGCAACAAATGAGCAAAAAAACAGTCATAGACAGTCAACGGAAGAGTGGTTACCAGAAGGAAGTGGGGTAGGAGAGGATGAAGAGGGAAAAGGAGGTCAAACTTATGGTGAGAGAGGGAGGCTAGACTTGGGTGGTGAGTATACAATGCAATATACAGATGATTTATTATAGAATATCATACTTGAAACTTACATGTCATTAACCAATATTACACAAATGAACTTAATTAAAAAAAAAAAACAAGAAAAAGACACTAGGAAGGTATCTTTTGTATGGCAGTTTCGCCTTTGGAAGTGGGGGAACTAAAAAAAGAAGAGGGTAAGATATAGATTGAGATACAGATAATTTATTTCTGCTGAATACTGACTTCAAGTCCTATGCAACATTCCCAAGGTCTAAACCTTAAAACTACTACGAATATATTTAGGAAAAAGAGTAATGACAACAATGGTATAGGCTCTCTTACTGTTTCATGTATAATAAATTATAGTATCCTCTAAAATCTTGGGGCTATTATCATCTGACCAGGTCTCAATGGACGTACTGATCCGATTACTAAGCAGCAAACAAATCATGTTAAATTATGATACTCATATAGAAAATCTGTATCAAATACTTTCACCACTAAATGATATGGAAACTGAGATGTATAATCAATTTACAAACAAATGTCACTGATTAAAAGAAAAAAACCGCCAATTTTCCACCTGATTTATTTATATAACTTTTAACTGAGCAACTTGTGGATAGTTTCATACAACTGTGATGACCATAATAAGGTCTATGTGAAGCAGAGATATACAAAAAAATTAGACTCCTGTATACATCAACTTATTTTTCTCAATAGAAAAGATAGGTCTACAAAGATCCATTTACATGCTCTCATCTGAGACATCACAACCAGTGTCACTGAAACAATGATTTACCCATTCAAAGGCTTACTGAGTATTTGACACTAAGAATTGAACATACCCCTCAAGGAGCTCACAGATTACCAGGGAACCGGAGCGACAGATAGGTAAGTCCCCATCTAAAACTCAAGACCATATGGCTATCGGAGGGTGGTGGAGGAAGTCACCAACTCAACATGGGGAAAGAGCAGAAAAGATTTCATGGAAAGTGAATTTTCAGTGGTTGGTAGCTAACACCATGGGAGATTGTGTGCTTCTCTTTTCTTTTTTTCTTTTTTTTTTTAAAAGATTTTATTTATTTATTTTTAGAAAGAGAAGGGAGGGAGATAGAGAGAGAGACAGAGAAGCTTCAATGTGCGGTTGCTGGGGGTTATAGCCTGCAACCCAGGCATGTACCCTGGCTGGGAATCGAACCTGGGACACTTTGGTTCCCAGCCCGAGCTCCATCCACTGAGCTACGCCAGCCAGGGCGCGTGCTTCTCTTTTCAATTCTGCATTCAGTGGCTTTTCATTGGTACCCTGAAATTCAGTGGAAATACATCCACCATAGCCAAACAATACACCAAACAATACAAATCAGGCACACCTCCCATAAACATCTACCAGCATGCAAGTGATTTTTATGGCAAAGTTCTATGCACTGGAGACTACATGTGCAAAAGAGCAGAAGCATAAAAATTCAAAAAGAAGAAGTAGTTCAGGATGAGCGAGTGGAGTGTATAGAACAAATGAGGGAGTGGTAATGGATAGGGAAAATAAAAGGGAGATTGGGACCCTGATTTGCTGGGGCCTGTAATGTCTAGAACCTATATGTCACTGCCACAGTGAGTTAGGGTTAAAATGGGGGTCAGGGGAGAAGATGAGTCACCAAATTACAAAATACAGAGCTTGTAACATAAACTGCACTGACCTGAATATCCAAAACTACGGAGCTCTCAGATAAAGAAATAACTATACCTGAACTGAAGCCTTCAGAGCTGCTAGTCTTTGACAGAGACAAACTGCTTTGATCCAGAGATGAGTAAATACCAGGAAAAAAAATAACCCACAGAAAGTGCTGAATGAAAAAAAAATCTGAAATGTGAGCAAAACAGAGGAAAAAAATACTCACCAGAAAGAAGCTACCCTAAGAAACAAAGAAGTATTCATACAAATTGTTCTCCAAAATCTAAGGAATTAGAGATAAAGTAAAAACTGGGGGTGGGGGGGGGTCCTTTGGGAAGGTTAAAGATACAGAAAAGATCAAAAAGATTATAAGACAACAGAAGATAAATATTGAGTGGGTACAGCTCAAGACATAAAAGGGAATAATGAAACTAATACAAATGAGTATCATATTAGAGGTAACAAGATGTTAAATAAACATGAAAAAAAAACCCATCAGGACAGGGAGGACAGGTCTGAGAAGCCTTACAAAATGAAATGTAAAAATGACCAGAAAGAAGATGCTAGATATGTAAGACAAAACAGATCTATATTCTCATGTTGGTGCTCCTGAAGAACAAAACACAAACAGAAAAATGCTGAAAAACACCACACAAAAAAGATCTCTCCTAAAATTAAGGCATATTTGAATTTGCAAATCAAGAGCAGACCATGCTCCAAGATAAATTAAAATGTAACAATCAACACTATTAGCCTAATGAAGTTACTCAACTTGAGAGGAAAGGAACTCATCACACAGGCTCTGAAAGGCAGAAGAGTGGCTCAAAGTATGAACTCTGGAACCAGAATCCATGCTAGTAGGCAGAAAAAGCAAGTCACTTAAGGAGAGAGAAAAGTCAGGTTGGTATCAATTTTAAGTCTAGCCAAGGTTTCTTTTAGTAAAAGGTAAGCATATTCCCAAACATACAGGAACTCAAGGATATAACACTGATAAACACTTTCTGAACAACCTTAATAAAAAAAATCTAGCGCCCCCCCCGCCCAAAAAAACACTGGTCAAAATAAATATTCAAGAAATGGAAAAACTGTTAGAAAAGAACTGCTAATAAGCACTGAAACCATTCAAGAGCATGGCTAAAGAACTCACTGAAATTACAGGTAAGAGAACACAAAGTTAAAGACCTTGACAACATAAAATAAGACAAATCAATGAGTAGAACAGGGAGAAAAGATGGAAAGAAGTGCAAATGCATTTCTCTTTTTCATCTTTCAAAGGAACCATATATATCAGCTAAAATCAAAAGTCTGTCAAAAAAGTCATAATGACACAAAAAAAGTGTCCCATGATTGTTCTGAAGTTCAACAATCCCTTCAGTTCTGTAATTTCTTTCTTTGGCTACTTTCAAATAAAATTAAATATATTTTTGAAAAGTAAAAATATCATGTGTTATATGATACTATCTTTATAAAGGACTTTTAAACTATCCATCCATTCTTCCATTCATCTACATGAAAATTCATAGAGAAGTGTTTACAATGGGGATTATCAAATATTAACCACAGTTATCTCTAGATTATAAGACTTGAGTGGCTTAAATGTCCTGCTCCACTTTTCTAATATATTTTGTTTAAATAATGAACATGTATTATTTTTAGAAAAACTGTAAGTCAAGACATTAAACTGAAGTTTTAAATGAGGCAAAACTGACTAAATGACAAATACCAAAATGTATAATTTATTTTAAAAATGAGTGCAAGTTATTCATACCACTCTAGGACTATAATCAGTCCAAACACTCCAAAAGAGTAGAGAAAGAAGAGGTTTTATAAGGATTTCTTAAAAAAAAAAAAAAAAAAAAAAAAAGCTTTGGTGGAGTCTCTGGCCTTACTCCCTCCAACTAAGGGGAAAGGGTGCCAGCCTCTTTAGCTAAAGGGGCAGAAACTTCAAGGAATCCCCTTGAGAGAGAGCTAATGTGTACTCCATGCAGGAAGGGAGACCATGAATTTGCACCCAACTTGTATTAAGAAATGTTAGAAACCTGAAGGCGGGAGTGAGAAAAGTTAGACAGCAAGAGAAGGCTGCGTTAGACATGTCTCATGAGCCACAGGAAGACAGTAGCGGGGACAGCCAGCACTGAGTCACTGTAAGTTTTGCAATATGAACATCTAGAAGGTGAAATGACACCAACAATGAATGTTTCTTCAGTGGCAGGAACCTTAGAAGAACCAGGGACAAAGGGGAGCAGAGCAAGCCCAAGAAGAGTCACCTAACTCATGGAAGCCTAAGTTGGATGGACCCAGTAGGGGATCCTCTGAAGAATTCAGGAAAATACCCAACTAAACAATCAAACCTAGAATACTAAACCACCCCAGCTAATGCACAATCATTGTATCCCTTCACTCTCCTCTACTTACCCCACTCTTCAAACTTGGCAGGGGCCTAAACAGTAGAGAGCTAGCTCAGGAGAAAAGGATAAGTAGAGGAAAAGAAAAAAGCCACACACATTCCACCAACCCTTCGCATTGCAAGGTCCTTTGAAGGGGGAATGGGTGAGGAAATAAGTTCTCGTACAGAGTGTCTGACTTATGTTTCATAGATCACCTAAGTTCAACATATTGGTTACATATGAAATATCACTAAACCACAGACAGACAGACACAATAATGGGTGGCCACATGTACGTATGTCCACAATGTCTCTTCCTTATACTATAAATCACTTCTACCAATAAAAACACATCGACGACGCAGAGAAGGAAAATAACTAGAACTGAGACCTACACTCGTCTGAAGCAGTCCAATTAGAATGATATTAAAAAGCAGCAGACACAAAATCTAGGCTGGGTAAGGAGAGAAGACATGAGAGGGATATGGCACAATGAAAAGGGGAGAAAGCCCAATGGATTCTAGGTCCTGGTGGAGAGTAGCAGTATCAGAAAGAGTAAGGTGAAAGGTGGGTATAGCAAAGTAAAAGAAATGCTTAAATTGAGAGTATGGGAGAGGTTTAGTCAATAAAATGTGTTTAACTCCAAATCTCAGCCGGCCATGTACTATTTATTTATGTTTCCTCGTTCTATACCAGCAATTTTCAACTGGTGTGCTGCAAGATTTTTAAAAATATACAATACCTAACTATTTTAGTCCAGGGCACTGACTTCTTCTCCCTTAGACTATCAATGGAAAAAAAAAAATGACAACAGCCAACACAATGGTAGCCATCAAGTATGAACGAATCAAAATTACACCTATTTTTTGGTCAAATAAGCAAAAAATATAGTTTTGTTTATGCTACAGAATTCTAGTAATTACTTTGTGTATGTCATGAGATTAAAAAGGTTAAAAATCGCTGTTCATACGATTGTTACAAGCATTAGATAAGGAAACACATTAGCCCCAAACCTGGCATAAAATAAGCAAAGAGTAGTCCCTTCAGTGCAAACAGGAGCTAATGAGCTATGAGCCAGGAACGTCCAAGAGTATGAGCAGGAACACCGAGAGGTGAAGGGAAAAAACAACTGAGCTATTATAACAGAGCCATACACATTTTAAAATTCACATTACTTAGCTTCAAATACAAGAGTTCTGTAGCATGAAAGAAATCCAATTTTGAGAGGAAAGAAATAAGAAAACCAAGGAACATTAGTAAATAATGAAACTGCAGCACTAGTAATATATTACACTGAATTATTGACCAGTCATTTGGTAAATATTTATTGAATTTTATGCAAAGCACAATCAATCTAATAATTTATTTCAGCACCTATCTGCTAATAATGTTATATAGCACGTAGACAAATTTAGAGGCAGATCAGAGGTAAAATAGATGGATCGACTTCACTGATTGCTTGTAAATATTTACAAAGAGGGGTGGGAGCCAAGGATGACCCTCTTAGAAGAAGAACAAATGTCCACTGAGTGATGAGAGGACACGCCTCTGCCACACGCAGAGCATATGAATGTATTCTGCAACCTCAGAAGAGACTGAAACATAGCAGTTAACCTGGCAGAAATATCCTAGCATTACTATGATTTAACCAGGAGTCCATAACCTTCAGTCTGCAAATAAATTCTAACTTTGAAAAATTATCTAATCTCCATAAAATCAGACAAAGCTGTAACGTCTGCTGTGCAATTCAAAATTACTTAAAAACATTAGTGAGTCACAGTAGCTTTTGATCAATGCATATTTTTCCAATCACTAAACTACCTGCATATATTTGAAAAATAGGAGGACAAGCATATGACAGAAAGAGGAATTCACAAACCTTTTCTCTCAATGGCTCCTACAGTTGTTTAGCACACAGACTGGAAACCACTGTTCTACCTGATTGAGTTAATTGACAGGACCATGAATCTTTGAAAACTCATGTTCCTCAGCCTTAAACTGCAGAACCTGCAGTATAGCGGTCCTGGGGGAAAACTGATACTGCATTTGAAAAATGTTTGGAGAGATTCTAGCACAATAAAACCAAAGCAAAAGTTTTATCAAATTACTGATCAAATAGCAAATATTCAATGAATACATCTTTATGCATAGTAATGTTCATTCCCTCTAATCATATTCATTTAAGTATTTACACACTAATTATACTTTTTCAAGCACAGGACCAAAGAGAATGCAAAATAACCTAACCCTTGAACAACTAGGGCTTGAAAACAAATGCCTTCCCAGAGGTAAAACAGAGTACACTGTAGGAGGATGTTAAGTATTGAAAATAAGAATTCAATGAAAATTATTTGATTTCTTAAGGCTGCTTTCAGGTTTCATACCACCAACTCAAATATGGCATGATATAATCTGGATAATACAAACATGGAAACAAATAGTCCTCACTTCAAGTTCCTAATCTGCCATAAGAACTGGGGCCACTTCTTGAAATTCTCGAATCCTCAGGGTTTTGTTTTGTTTTGTTTTGTCTTTGGTAAAATTTGGGTAGGGTGCCTACCTCACTCAATTAGTATGAGAACCAAGTAAGAAAGTGTGTCAGATGTCCTTGCAATGCCTACCAATGGTTAGAAAATGTTTGGAAAGGAAGAGGACTCTAGGTATTGTCTGTGACCCTCAGGAAAATCTGGCACATGAAACTCAGGACTACATAACACTGACATGTGATCATTCTTCCTTCTCACGGGGGCAGACTGTTAACAGATTATTACTGTCTTAACCCAGGTAAGGCAGGGCTGCAGATCCTTCCCAAGGACAGGCTGCAAAGCTGCAACCAGTAAGACTAACGGAAAAAGTCTGCAATCTCCTGCTCTGAAATACCTGAATGCTTTATGTTCATATTAGTATTCAGAAGCTTTCTTTCAGAAGCCCAAACAATATAAAATTGTGATTAGATATAACTATGTGCCCACAGTTTCTCTACTGAGTAAAACAATAAAAGTTAGAGCCCCTCCCTCCTTCCCACACCTCAGGACAGCCAACTAGTCATGCAGAGAGATTCGACCCTAAAGCACAAAGAGCCCTTTTGTTGGATCACACTGGCACTGCCACCCCAAATCTCCTATTGTAGATGAAGCCACAGCAGATTAGAGACCCAGAGTCATCTAGACTATTAAACAATCAAAACTCACAAAACAATATACAAATGATGTGTTATAGAACTGTATTCCTGAAACCTATAATTTTATTAACCAATGTCACCCCAATAAATTCAATTAAAAAAAAACCTCTGGGCAGAGGGCTGCAAAGATATAGGGATCCTTAGGGAATAAAGGAGAAGTTAAGTCTTTGATGAGCTCCAGATTCTTGGTTCTTACAGTATCTATCTCTTTACAAACAAGGCAATCTAGTGTCTTGTCAGGAAAGGAAGGCCTCCCTAATTCTGGAAGATCCTAAGACACAAGGGTATACAGATTAACATTGTCATCACAAACTACTGTACCCAAGAGGATGACCATACGCCTCGGTTTCCCTAAGACAGTTCACGTGTGCCTGTGTCCCAGCATCATTACTTACTAGCACCCACTTTCAGTGATCTCAGTGTCTTGACTTAGGAAATAAATTATATAATCACCCAAATGGTAAACAACTTGCCTAAAATGATATAGAAAAGCTTGAGACAGCTGTGAAATGTAACCAAATTGATAACATCCTAGTCAAGTTTTCTCCCTTCCTATCACATACACACAACACTTACAATCATTTCAAAAATGTACAATAAATCTCCCCAGAAACAGTAAAACTATTACCAACAGTCTAGGGTTACAGCCTACCGAAACTAAAAAAACTTATTTAAAAGCATCCCCATTATAAGTCAGTAACTTGAGTCAATAATTCATACAGCCTCTCCTGAGACCAACTACTCTTTTAGAAAGAAAACAGATTCTAAATGCAATTTCAAATAACATGCCTAGTACCCAAGCACAATAACCTGCTAAAATGAGAATCATTTCCATGCTTCCAAGGATATCCAAAACACAAAATAAAAATGTTCACTACCAGGGGCTCTTCATGTCAAATTAGAAAAATAGTGCCAATAAAGCTTGTTTTAACACAGTGCAAAATTGTAGGAGAATAACTCCTAACACAGCAAAAATGCATCCAAAATACTTACCACTTTTCTAAACAAACTTCCAAGATGCTTGTGCAGTTAGTATTCTAAGGATTATGCTACTACCCATTACAAAGTCTAACCTGAAACCATAACCAGGAGGGAACAATATCACCTGAACATATAAAACAAACTCTGCTGTGGCTGAAATCTCATGTCACCTAAAATTGGTGGTAGTGGTAGAACAGGAAGATGGAAGACGCAGGAATCTAAGGATTTCAGTCTTCTTTCATTTAATCATCCAAGAAATGTTTACTCAACACCCACTAGGCACTACAGCTACAATAACAAACTAGTCCCTGCCCCCTTATGCTGGGAGAAACCAACATGAAACCATTAACTTACAGTGGTACAGGTATATAATTTTAAAATATAAAAAGTTAATGTAGCCCTGACCTGTGTGTCTCAGTTGGTTGGAGCATTGTTCCATAAACAAAAAGGTCACAGCTTTGATTCCCAGCCAGGACACATGCCTAGGTTGTGGGTTCAGTCCCCGGTAGGGGCACGTATGAGAGGCAACTGATGGGATGTTTCTCTGCTTCTCTCTCTCCCTCCCTTCTCCTCTCTCTAAAGTCAAGAACATGTCCTTGGATGAGGATTAAAAAAAAAAAGTTACAGTAAAGAATAAAATGCTACAAGAAAAAATAATAAAAAGGAAAGGTGTACTTTAAACTGAGGTTAGGGACCACCTTGCTGAAAATGGGTAAGGTAAGTAGTAAGTAGTAGAAATGAAGAATATGGAAGAAGCTCAATTATAAGAGAGAGGGATCCTCATGTACAAAAGTCCTAAAGTACAAAAAAAGAAACTTATCCTGTGTGTACACATAACCGATTTCTATAAAGAAAATACATGAGAAGATGGAGATGAGAAGATGAAAAACACTTCACTTCCTGGCACAACCAAAAGGATAACCACCAATTTAAAAAAAGAGACCAGGACTGCCAGAAAAACATTTGCATGGAAGTCCAACATGTATCCAGGCAGTGGCTGTCAGACTGCACGGGCAGTCCCACATTCACCACAGACAAGCCCAGAGGAACAACGGGGGAATGAGAGAGACTCTGAAACCCAGGGTATCAGCCAGGGATACTAAAGACTCAAAATCCCAGGCTGTAAAAAAATCTGTGGGGGCAGTAGCAGGAGAAACTCCAGCCTCACAGGAGAGTTTGTTGGAGAGACCCACAGGGTCCTAGAATGTACACAAACCAACCAACCCAGGAATCTGCACCAGAAGGGCCCATTTTGCTTGTGGGTAGCAGGGGAAGGGACTGAAAGTGGGGAGAGAACCAAGCAAACAGCACTGTTCCCTCTCCGGCCCCTCCCCCACATACATTGCCAAAATGCAGTAAATAGGGTAGTCCCATCCTGGCGAATACCTAAAGTTCCACCCCCTTACCACATTAATGGGTGCCCCCAGACAAAGAAATATGACCCAAATGAAAGAAAGAATCAAAACTCCAGAAAAAGAACTAAGTGATGAGGAGATAAGACAACTTACTAGGTGCATCAGGATGCTCACAGAAATGATTGAGCTTGGTCGCAAAATGAAGGGAGAAATGAAGTTTACACAAAGTAAAATAAAGGAAAATGTACAGGGAACCAACAGTGAAGGGAGGAAACTGGGACTCAAATCAACAATTCGTAACAAAAGGAAGAAATAAGCATCCAACCAGAACAGAACGAAGAAACAAGAATTCAAAAAAATGAGGAGAGCTTAGGAACTTCTGAGACAACTTACAATGCTCTAACATCCAAATCATAGGGATGCCAGAAGGAGAAGAGGAAGAACAAGAAATTGAAAGCTTATTTGAACAAATAATGAAGGAGAACTTCCCCAATCTGGCAAAGGAAATAAACTTCCAGGAAGTCCAGTAAGCTCAGAGTCCCAAAGAAACTGGACATAAGGAGGAGCACACCAAGACACAACATAATTAAGTTACCCGATATTAAAAGTAAGGAGAGAATCTTAAAACCAGCAAAGGGAGAGAGTTACCTACAAAGGAGTTCCCATAAGACGATCAGCTGATTTCTCAAATGAAACATTGCAGGCAAGAAGGGGCTGGAAAGAAGTATTTGAAGTTATGAAAGGCAAGGACCTACATCCATGAGTACTCTATCCAGCAAGCCTATTATTTAGAATGGAAGGGCAGATAAAGTGCTTCCCAGATAAGCTCAAGTTAAAGGAGTTCATCATCACCAAGCTCTTATTACATGAACTGTTAAAGGGATTTATCTAAGAAAATGAAGAAGATCAAAAATACGAACAGTAAAATGACAACAAACTCACAACTATCAACAACAGAACCTAAAAACACAAAAACTAAAACAAAAATGAACTAAGCAAACAACTATGACAGGAAAAGAATCACAGAAATAGAGACCACATGGAGGGTTATCATTGGGGAGGAGGAGGGGGAGAATGGGGGAATAGGAAGCATGACTGGTAGGCACAAAATAGAGGAAGGTTAAGAATAGTATAGGAAATGGAGAAGCCAAAGAACTTGTATGTACAACCCGCGGACATGGACTAAGACTGTGGGGGTGGGGGCCGGGCATGGTTAGGGGAACGCTGGAGGGAGGGGAGTGCAGGGAGGAGGGGGATAAAGGAAAGAAAAAACTGGGACAACTGGAATAGTATAATCAATAAAATATACTTCTAAAAAAAAAGAATGTAAAAAAAGAAAAAAAAACACACACAAAAATATCCCAAAGCTTCATAAGGAACATACAGAAAATGACCTTAAATTGGCAAGTGTACTAACGACTTTAGCAAGGCTGAAGCAATGAAACTCTATTTCTGCCACTATGTCAAGATGTACTGAGCTGCATGATAGCCCACATAATCATGGTTAAGACAGAAAGATATTCAATTTTTACTTAACATGAAGTCTGAAGGTACCCAGTTCCAGGGTTCATTCAGCAGATCACAGAAGTCAGGGCCTTCAGTTAGAATCTTCTGTTCTCTTGTCCTGTCTCTCAGGTTTTTTCCCTCAGGACACAAGATGGCTACCGAGCTTCAAGCATGAAAGTCATAAATACTTGGGCACAGGCACTTGTTTCCAGGTGCTCAGAGATTTGAAATAGATAACTATGCCCATACTTCAAAATGACAAGGAGGGAAGAAGGTGTGCTGCCTGGTGAGCTTCTACCTCATGGCCCGTTTTCCCTTTCCCCTGCACTCAGAATTCAATTCTAGGAATTTTCATAAAGATAATCCCCCCAATAAACATATCTTCAGTAAATGAAGCTAACTCTGTATTACTGCCTGCCAATATTACTGTAACCCATTTCATACAAGCCAGGCTATTACTACTCTTAAATATTATTAGTTAACTCAAGCTCACAAGTACACATACAGGACACAGGTTTGCCAAGCTGAATTGCCTCAGTTGTGTTCAACAAATACATTTTTATATTCAAGTTATAAAATACTAAATTATATCAAAGTATTCACCATAATGGTAAATAAAACATGAACTGTTTAGCTTCTGTTGGTAATAACATTCTCCAGTACAGTACTGCAATGGACTGAATGTTTATGTCCCCCCTAAAATTCATGTTAAAAACCAATGGTATGAGGAGACAGAGCTTTCGAGAAATGATCAGATCATGAGGCCTCAGAATGGGATTAGCGGTCTTGTAATAGAGGCCCCAGAAAGACCCCTTGCCCCTTACACCATGTGAGAACACCAAGAAAAGTAGAACTTCTGTGAACCAGGAAGTCCTCACCAGACACTGAATCTGCTGGCACCTGGATATTGTACTTCCCAGCCTCCGGAACTGTGAGAAATAAATTTCTGTTGTTATATGCTACCCAGTTTATGAAACTTTATTATAGTAGCCCAAAGACAAGTATCAAAGACTGTGAGATAACAGAAAATATACGCACACACGTTTCTGACACAGAGCTCCTAAAGCTTGTGTAATTTCCTAAGTGGTAATATCACTGGGAGCATCTCTTGTTCTAATAATTGTCTTTGACTCCGTTCCTAACACAAGGCTCCTAAACCCTTGTCAATTCCTATATAGTAAGAGCACCAGGAGGATGTTTTATTTTCATGAGGTGACTCTGGGCAGGCTCCTGGATGGGGGGCCTGGTCAACTGAAAGAACCATGATTAGAAGCTTGGAACTTTTAACTCAGCTCCCTAACTTCTCTAGTGAGGGAAGACGGGGCTGGAAACTAAGTTAATAACTGATCATGACTACATGAGGAAGCCTCCATAAAATCCCAATAGTATGGGGTTTGGAGAGGGTCCAGGAGGGTGACACATCCACACTGAGAAGACGATGCACCCAAAATCCACAGGGAAAGAAGCTTCTGTGCTTCCCAGACCGCATCCTATGGAACTCTTAATCTGGCTGTTCATGGCATCCTTTATCATATCCTTTAATAAACTGGTAAATGTGTTTCCCTGAATTCTGTCACCCACTCTTACAAATTAATCAAGCCTGAGGGGGTCATGGGAACTTCCAATTTGTAATCAAATCAAACAGCTGTGGGTAACCTGGGGATCTACTACATGCAACTGCCAACTGAACAAGGCAGTCTGGTGAAATCCGATGCTATCTCTGGGTAATGTCAGAATTGAGTTGAATTTTAAGACATCCAGCAGGTATTCCAGTGAATTGCTTGGTGTAAGGGGAAAAAAACTTAAGCATTTGGTGACCAGAAACAAAGGGCTCTGTGTGAATAATAAAGAAGAAACACAGAAAAGAAACACACAGTAAGGAATAACCGTAGGTTTTTCCTTAAAAAAGACAAGATTGTCCTTCCAAGAGATTGGTTAACTTCACAAAACTCAGTATTGTATATCTTGAGACGCTAACAAAGTGTTTTGCCAGTGATTAGCAAAACGCAGGCATTTTATTTCTAAACAAAGAGTCAACATTGAGAATCCTACATGTTTTCTGTAAACAACCAACTGATCTGGACAAACAAGATGGCAGCTATTACTCCCCCTTCAAAGAAGTCAATCAGTACTCCAAATGTACCTTCAGAAGAATTACTGAAATGATATGTTTGTGAAGTCCCCAACAAAGCTTCCAGGAGAGAAAATTAACTCAATAAATAATAGCTATCATTATCACGTGTAGAGCTACTCTGATGAACAAATCATTCTAAAATATCCAGACAATAGAAAAACATTATTCCTAAAATTTATTCCTCCTAACTAGTAAAAAGGAAAAAATGAAGGTAATCTGTAACAAAATATTTCCATGTACCACAGGGTAAAAGACTCCCCATGTTGGTGGGATTTTGTACTAAAAAAAGATGACAAAGAATTTGGAGGTTTTTTAACTTTTACTTACTGAATTTAGAGAGAGAGAGGTGGGGAGAGAGAAAGAGGAAGTAAGAGAGAAAGAAAAAACATCAATTTGCTATTTCACTTATTTATGCATTCATTGGTTGATTCTTGTATGTGCCCTGAACAGGGATCAATCTGGCAACCTTTATACTTGGGGATAACACTCCAATCTACTGATCCACCTAGCCAGGGTTAGAAGGCAAAGAATTAATTTTAAAAAGAAAGATCCTCTAGAAGTGAGTGACACTGGATACACTTTACCAAAAAATCAATTGTCAATCTTATTGTTGCTGCCCACAACTAAGGGAACCCTTAGCCTCCAATCAATTAAGCATTCTTTCTCAGAGAACAGCTTATCTTAAGATTTGAAGAGCTTTCACAGAAATCTGAGTGTCAGAAAATGCCCCCAAGAAGTAATGTCTCTCACACGTACAACCAGACAACCTAAAAAAAGGCACTAAGTCTTTTCAAAGAGATGTTATAGAAAAAATTATGTAAATTTATCTTAAAAGACTAAAGCCTAGCATAAAAATCAACATTTGAGAGTCTCTGGGTATTTATAATAGTTCCTATACAAACCAGTTAGCTTTAGAAGTAAGTGAGAATCCAACTAAATTAAAATTCAAGTATAACTAAAATTCACCCATTTTATTCAAGAAAAAATTAATAAACTTCCGATTCCCGAAGCTGGCACTGAAGACCTTCTATGCAAGTATAGCTTCATAGTTATATCACCTCCTGGGCCAATGTCTACCCTGTGCTGCTTCCTAGCTGTATAACTCCAGCTCAATAATCTAATCTCTCAGTTTTCCTTCCCTTAAATGAAGATAACAGCTTTCCCATCAGGTCTCCAAAGGACTCACTGAGGTC